>NW_007733416.1:36539-37107 GCF_000696425.1 Galeopterus variegatus | reverse complement strand
CTGTTGGATGGGCAATGGGTGTAATTCAAAAGAAACAGAATAGCTTTGAGAAGGAGGGAACGTTTGGGGGTGCGTTGTTGACAAGTGGAGATGGTTGGGGGCAGATATTCCAAGAAGCAGCAGCAAAAAGTTAGGAATGGGAAAGCTCAAGACACACACGGGATCTAGCAAGCCATGAATCTGACCTATAGTGTATCAGTCAAATAGCAAGAAATAAGCAATGAAAGGAAGACTAAGCTTATCATTTGGAAGACCGAGGGCTTAATAACAGCAACAAGAACTGGCATTCACGTGCACTTAGAGCCAAGCATTCCTCTAGGAACTTGCACGTGTCATGTGTCATGTTGTGATGAGAGCACTGTCATCATGCCGACTGCACAGATAGGGAACCAGCACAGAGAGGTTAAGTAACTTGTTCAAAGTGCACAGCTGCTGGTGGTGGAGCAGCAGCACATAGCAATGCTGCAGGCTGGTGGAAGCTTTAGAGGGGGGATGTTTAACTGTGCAGATTCATTGGTTCATGGGGAGAGCCAAAGCTGTGTCAGTGATCCTGGGAAAGGCAAGGAGG
>NW_007733416.1:1324-35157 GCF_000696425.1 Galeopterus variegatus | reverse complement strand
TATACTATTTATATTCATGATAGTATATTTGTTATATGTTATTCATATATAGGTTATACATGTTACTTCTATGTAATAAAGGTATATACTCATTAGGTTATATACGTGTCACACGTTACATACAATAGTCAAACACCTGTATATGTTCTCAGAGTCTGAACTTTATGACTCAACACATGATTTTGTAAGATCTAGTAATCTGTGGAATGTATGTTTTCAAATACTATTGTTTCTGCTGTTAAAGCTTGTCTCCATCTCATTCTGTCCGTTCTCTCCTAATCCTTGGGTCAGTTGTGATTCCTGGAACTTCACTATTGTGTTTATATGATGCGCTGTGGCTTCTATGATCCAGGTTACCACAGGTGAGAATGTTACCATCCAAAGGACCTTTAGGTACCTCAATCTGGCCAAAGCAAAGACATATGCACCCTCTGTGTGTGCTTATGTAAAGAATGTTCTTTGCTTGTGCATTCTGGCTGCTGACTCAGGGGAGGGAGGCAGGTATTGGTGAGCAGGTGGGAGTGTGGAAGGGAAGGATGAAAAGGTGGACAGTGATGGCTGGTTTGTCCTTAGATGTTGGTAAGGGGAGATTTGACAGGCCTGTGTTGACTTTTCTTCAGACCTGACACCTGGCTCTCTCACTTGATAAAATGACCAGTTTTTGGTAAAGATGCTCAAAGTTAACCAGAGTCTTGCCTTTCCGTCTTACTCTGTGATTCATGCTCTCTTAGCATGAGGACGTCTTTAGTCCTTGGCAAGACCTGGGACTGATAGCAAGGTGCTTTAAATCTATCCTACATTTTCAATTGATTCAAGTAATGATTGCTGATTTTGTTTTTGCTAGGCTGATTGAATTAAAATCAGATGATATTGAACTAAACCTCCTCTGATAAACAAACATAGTATTTTAATATTTGGTTTTTATATTAGATGATTTGTTAAGGTCAATTGCTAAGAAATATAGTATAACATACTGAAAGATTTCTTAACTTTTTGTAGGTACATCATCTACCAAGGGTAGCGTATTATATCAGTCTGCTAACGCTGCCATAACAAAGCACTACATACTGGGAGGCTTAAGCAACAGAAATTTATTGTCTCACAGTTGTGGAGGCTGGAAGTATAAGATCACGGTGCCAGCAGGGTTGGTTTCCCCTGGGTCCTCTCTCCCTGGCGTGCAGATGGTTGCTTTCTTGCTGTGTCCTCACATGGCCTTTTCTCTGTGCCCACTCATCCCTGAGGTCTCTCTCTTCTTATAAAAACATTGGCCATATTGGATTGGGAGCCCATCTTTATGAAATCATTTAATCAAATTACCTCCTAAAAGGCCTTATCTCCAAATACAGTCACATGGGGGTTATGGCTTCAACATATGAATGTGGGAACAGGAGTTGTCACACTTTAGCCCATAACACGTATCATTATTGTAAACCCACAAAAGTGGAGTAGTTTAAACAAAACACACAGTATTAAGGGAGCCCCAAACTATACTCCAAATTAACCTCTAAGAACAAAATTAGGAAAAGTTGAAATATAATTTATACATCCTATGGGATAGTCCTACATGGGCAAAATGATGTGTGTACAAAGATATTTGTTGTATTATTTGAAGTAGGACAAGACTGGAAATAACCTAAAGATCCATCAAAGGAAGACTTAGGTA
Source organism: Galeopterus variegatus (assembly GCF_000696425.1). Taxonomy (NCBI): domain Eukaryota; kingdom Metazoa; phylum Chordata; class Mammalia; order Dermoptera; family Cynocephalidae; genus Galeopterus; species Galeopterus variegatus. The sequence continues at coordinate 33,494 of NW_007733416.1, read as the reverse complement.
AGTTATGGTACATGCATGGGAAGGAATACAAGGTAGCAGTGATTAAGAAAGAGGCAGCTGTCTATGTACTGTTTTGGGGTCATATTGATGAGAAACTCAAGGTGAGGGACAGAATGGCATACTATGCTGTCGTAGATGCCTGTATATGCATAGAATGTGTTTAAAAAGATACTCAGACAATGGCAAGGGAGGGAAATTGGTGGTTGAAGGACAGGAGAGGAGGGACATTTACTTTTCCCTTTTTGTATATTTATATATTTGTATGTTTGCCCTTTTTTGTATATTTACAATTTTGTACCATTTTTTCAGAAGAAAAAAAAAGTCATAATAACATCAGTCCACGCAGAAATAACCCAACCCAAGAAACTGCCTGGGAATGTATGATTAAGAAGTTTCAGGAACACCTCAAGTCTGAACAAGTTGATTTTGGTGTAACCACAGGGACATATGACTGCAATGAATTTACAGTTAAAGAACTTAAAATTGATACCGTTTTTGAAAAACTGATTAAGATGATCTGTTGTGGCTTTAGAAAAACTTTTTTTTTTTTTTTGTAATGATACAAGTAATACATGACTATATGCCTGGAAAATTTCAAATAATAAAGTATATGGAATAAGCAAGATGTCTCTTCATGTACCTCTCAATCCCATTTCTGGCCCTACAGATGTATGCCTTTGTCATCTTTGTCATTTAAATACACATCCATGCATGTTCAGAAACGCCTCTTATTGATCTTTTTGTTTGTTTGTTTTAGTACAGCAGTGAAATCAAGATGTATTTATTTTTCAGAAAACCGATTTTTTCTTTTTTTTAATTTTAACTTTTTAAATTCAAATATATTGATTATACATGTATGTGGGGTACATATTTGAATATTAATACACGCATATAATGTGTGATGATCAAATCAGAGTAATTAGCATGTTCATCATTACAAAACTTAATAATTTCTTTGTGATGAAGACATTTGACCTATTCTCAGTATTTCTTTATTTTTATTTTTTAAATTTTTGCTTATACATATTTATGGGGTACAGAGTTAACTAGCAGTATTTGTGTACCATATGTGATGATCAAATCAATATTATTAGCATGTTCATTATTACAAATTGTAATTACTTTTGTGTCCCTTATCCAACTACTCCCTAGCCCTCCTCCCACCCTCCTTTCCCACCTCTAGTAATTATAGGTATGAAAATGGATTTTTTTCTATTAGCATTGGGTTTTGGAGATCTTTCCAAGCAAGTTTATATAGATATACCTTATTCTTTTGAACTGTTATCCATTCTCTCTCTGTCTTTAGATCAGGGTTTCTCACCCTCAGTACTACTGATATTATGGGCGAGATAATTCTTTGTCGTGGGGGACTGTCATGTGCTTTGTAGTGTTAAAGTTAAAAACAATAGAGGCAAATCTCTAAGAAAACTTTGTTTGGGAATAGAACATTGCAATGGTAGTCCGCATGCCATAGTAAACTATGTGCATATTCAGGGAGGTGAAGGGAAACAAAGGGTTTTAAAGGAAAAATGGTGCAGGACTGTATAATTGTTTTGGGATCATTATCCTTGGCTACAAGGATCAGTAACAAGGGTGACACCAGTCCAAGCTCAGACAAACAGTTGCTGGGTAGATGTCTTTGTGGAAGTATTTTTTGTGGAAGGATGTGACAGTCTCTGTGCAAGGCTATGTTTTTGCAGCGTCCTTTGTGGTAATTTTTATTATCAGGCATTTGTGTATGGGAACACTCCCTTCATGGCCTTCCCTAGCTCTATTTGTCAGGCTTTTTTTTTTTTTTTTTTTTTAACACAGTGAATCTATTTTGATTCTGACAACTTTCACAGTAGAATGTTTAACAGCATCCGTGGGCTTTACCAACAGATGCCAGTAGTACTACCACCGCCCACCCTGTCCCTCGAGTTGTGACAACTAAATGTTTTCAAACACTGCCAAGTGTTCCTTGGAAGGCCAAATTGCCTGGGTTGAAAAGTCACTGATATAGCTATATATATATATGTACATACATCTAAAAAATCAATTTCCCTATTGATTGACATTTAGGCTATGTCTTCTTCTTTTTTTTTTTTTTGTCTTTTTCCGTGTCCGGCAACGGATTGCAACCCTCAGTGTCGCCCCTGTACCGGACCGGGACCGGCAACGGGATCGCAGCCCTCAGTGTTGCTCCCGCGCCTCGCTCAGCCAGCGAGCGGAACCGGTCTGTATGTGGGATCCCAACCCTCGGCGGGAGCGCAGCCGCGCTTCCCAAGCAGAGCACTACAGCAGTGCGCCACCGGGCCAGCCCTAGGCTATGTCTTCTTGATGCACATGCTGAGTATTTCTCCATGATAGATGCTTAGAAATGGAANGGCTATGTCTTCTTGATGCACATGCTGAGTATTTCTCCATGATAGATGCTTAGAAATGGAATTCCTGGGTTGAAATTTAAATTTCGATAGACTCAGCTAATTGGCTGCAGTTTAGACTCCTGCCTATGGTGTCTGAATTGCCTGCTTCCCACTCTCATTAACACTGGGTATTATTTTTGCCAACCTGAAAGGTGCACGAGGCATTTATTTGGGTACCAGTGATACCAGGCACATTTCCTCACACATGTTCCCCATCATTGTGTCTTTTTCTGACAATTGCTTGTTTCTGTGGTTTAGGCAAGTTATCAAACCTCTCTGTGTTACTTTCCTCATCCATAAAATGGGAGCAGTAATATCTATCAACAACATTATTCTGGAAAGAAATCTGTGTATAACACTTGTACAGAGCTTGGTGAAGTGCCTGGCCCAAGTCCACGGAAGTGCTTTATAGATGGATCTGGGCCATGATCATCTATGGCTGATAAAATCACAAAAGTGAGACATCCAAACATGCACCTCCTGATCAGGAACACACACCTTCTATGACATTCTTACCAGAAATATTGAAACTAATTTAAAATTTAACCACCAATTTGTAGGAGATACAGAGTACAAGAGAACACGTTAAGTGACATATTGACCAATTGTGATGTATGATCTTGTCTGAACCCTGATTTGAACCAACAAAATACATACATATATGAAGGTACTTCAAAAAGTCTGTGGAAAAATAGTATTAAAAGATAATATGAATCTTTCCATGAGCCTTTTGAAGTTGTGTGTATACGTGTATGTAGATACATATCAGGAAAATTAAAGGATGACTCAATGTGAAATAATTTTTCTTTCTTTTTTTTTTAGCTATGATAATGGCATTGTGTAGTTAGCTAAGAATAAAAAGTTCTTGTTTAGAGATACTTAAAATAATTTTAGAACTATTTATATTGAAATAAAATGATGTAAGATGTCTGAGATTTATTTAAAAATAATCTGGGCGAGAAAGAGGGATTTGGGTTAAATATGAAACAAAATAATCAGTGAGACAGTAATTGTTATAGCTGTCTACTTTATATTTGAAACTTTCCATTGAGAAAGTAAAAAATATATATATATACCTTGTAGTGGATTGAATTACGTTCCCCTAAAACCCACTGGAGCTTGAATTGTGTCCCCCAAGATTTATGTATTAGAAACTTGGCCCCCACTGTGACTTTTAAGAGAGTGGGAAATCTTATTATGGTAATTGAAAGGTGGAGACGTGAAGAGGTGATTGGATTGTAGGACCATGCCCTAGTGAATGGATTAAAAATGGTGGTCGGGCGTGGTGCTGAGGGCTTTAAAAGAAGAGGAGAGTCTGTTTCTCTGCTCTCTCTGCTTCCAACATCTTGCAGTGTGAGACCCCTGGGTCACTGTCACCACCACCAGCTGGACTTTGGACTTCCCAGCCTCAGAAACTGTAAGCAATAAATTTCATTTTTTTACAAATCACCCAGTTCCAGGTATTTTGTTATAAGTAGTAGAAATAAACTAATGCATACTTGTGTATACACACACAGACACACACACACACAGCTTGGTAGAATTCACCTGTAAAATTATCCAGGACCAGGGATTGCCCCTACTATTGATGAGTTTTTTAACATCTCAAATTTTCCTTTGTTAATTTTCAATCATTCTGAATACTAACCCCAGGTTATATAGTAATATGTTTTTCAGTTTTTTTAAAATGTGGGGTTTCTCTTAATTATATTTTCATGATTAATTCCTAGTCCTATTTCATTACAAATTAGAGAACACAACGTATATGACATTGATCCTTTAACATTTATTGTTTCCTTCATGACCTCATGAATGGTCTGTTTTTCTGTTTCATGTGTCATTGAGGAAAATGTGAGTTCTCAGTTGGGTACTGAGTTCTCCATATATCTAACTGTTTAAGATTATTAATTACATTTTTAAGATCAGGACCAACCAGAGAAAGTCAACTATGCTCCTGCTCCAGGTTGGCAGAGGATGTCCTGCTCCAGGTGGGCCTCCCTCAGATCACACCTGAGGCCGTCCCTTTTCCCCTAGTCTCTGCCGAGGGCATGTGGCGTTTCCTACCTTCCTTGCTGTAGCCAGCTCTAAGTAGCCTCTGGTTGTTCTCATTTGAGTTGTCCTTGTTTATTTCCACACTTATGTGCTGTGCATGCTTGAAGCAATTTCACATGCTATGCTGAATATTTTCCGTTGGTGCCTCCAGATTCTCTCCTTTCTCCATCTTGTTCTGTGTTGGGTGGGGGAAGCCTGTCCTTTTACAGACTTGCATCAATTGGCTTCCAGATGGGGTTGGCCTGATGTCAGAGAGCTGATCTTACTCTCTCGGACCCCTCCGTGCCTGGCTGCTGTTCGGCAGTGGCTGTGTTCCTCTACAAATCCTTTGGGGCAGCCCAGCCCTGTCCTCCTGTTCCTCCCAGGACCACCGCACCATCCCCGGTTGGAAGCCTTTCACCTTCTGACACTTTGTCACTAGTGTTTTCATTAAATTCCCTCTTCAGTTAACTTTTGGAGTGTGTCTTCTCACATTTCCTATTGAGACCTTGACCGATACATACGTATATTCTTTCTCTCTGTCTCCTTCCTCTCTCTTCTTTTCTTGTCTTTCTTATCCCTCCCTCCCTTTATTCCTTCTTTGTCTTTTGTATGTCATTGTATTCTGTAGGATTTTGAGCAGAGGAATGAAGTGCTATAAACTGTGTTTTAAAAGGATCACCCAGGACACTTTGTTTGGAACAGACGGTGGGTGGGTAGATGGGTGGAAAGTCTAGAAGCAGAGAGACCAATTGGGAGACTTTTGCAATAATCTAGGTGAGAGATGGAGGAGAAAGGAGGAGGGAAAATAGAAGTGGAGGTGGTAGGAAGTGGTCAGCTTTTGGATAGCGATTGAGATTATGACAATAGTATTTCCTGAGGATGAATGTAGGTGTGAGAAACCCAGAAAATGGCTCTGAAGATTTTGATGCGATTAACTCATAATAACTTTATTGTACAGATGAGAATACTCAGGCCAGAAAATGTTATGTAACTTTCCTAGGATCACACATAGAACCAGCAATGGAACCAGTCAGTCGGGCACTGGTCGCCAGCTATAAGCAGTTTCCTGTCCTGCCTCTCATTCTCTTTGAGCCTTTCCTCTTCTTGTTTGAATGCTGTCTCCAAGCATATATTCACCATTGATTTTTGTGTGACAAAACTGGTAAGGTCTTGTGTGCCTGAGAATATTCCACTGTCACTGCCAAATGAAAATTTGGTGAGATACAAAAATTCTGGATCAAAAGGTCTTTTTCTTAAAAATTTCAAAAACATTCCTTCATTGCCTTCTTGGATCCAATGTTGCTGTTTACAAGTATGATGTCAATTTTATTCTTCTTTTCTGGGTGATAAACTCTTTCTTCTTGAAAGTCTTGGAGTTTTTCCTTTGTTTTTAACATTCTTATAGTTCTCTGTTATGTGTTTAAGTGTGTGTAAAGCTACACGACTACAGCAGTTGTCGAGCTCTTTCACCTGCCCATAATCTTGTTCGTGACATCAATTGTAGAGCTACTTTATCCTGCCACTAATCCTGCCGACTGGGCCAGTTGTCAGGCTAGGGTTGGATCTGGAGCTCACAGACCCCTCAAGCCTATTGTCCAGACTGGGTCACGAACCTTTCACATGCCAGGCTGGCTCACCAGATCCCTCACATGCCAGGCTGGCTCACCAGACCCCTCACATGCCAGGCTGGGTCACCAGACCCCTCACATGCAGGTCTATGAGCTAGGTAACTGGCAAACAGGTCCTTGGAAGCTGTAGGTTCGAGAGCATGGCTGCATGGGTAGATGCCCAAGGCAGACACCAGCAAAGCCACGGTGCTAAGCATGCACACCAACCCCCCTCCCCCCCAATTTGTTTACTGAACCATCCCCCACTGGACCTGAGGTTAGGGACCTGACTAAACTATTCTATTTTCCCAACAATCCACCCCTTCAGGGTCTCTCACCATACAATGTATGCGTTAAGAACCTTCCCTGATGTTCCTTCAACAAGGATAAATGACCCTTGCATTCACATATTGCACATCCCATCCCAGTCCCAAAAGTCTTTAGCTTGTTGCAGCACCAACTCAAAAGTACAAAGTCTCATCTGAGACTAAAGGCAAAACTCCTTTTAGCCATGAACCTGTAAAGAGTCAAAAACAAGTTTATCTACTTCCATGATACAGTGGGACAGACATTGAGTACACATTCACATTCCAGAAGGGAGGAATAGAAAGGAAAAACAGGCCCCAAACAAATCCAAAACCCAAACAAGGCAAACATTAAGCAAACTGGTGCATCCGGGCCCCTGAAATGTTGGGCAACCTCACTCCTACAGCTTTGCCAAGTGCAGCTCATTGATCTGCAGCTTTTCCAAGCTGGCACTGCACACTGCCAGCAGTCCCATGGTTCTGGGCTCCTGGTGGCAGTCCCACTATCCTGGCTCCACTATACATTTCCTCAGTGGGGGCTCTCTGTGGGGGCTCTGACCCCACTTTTCTGCTCCACATGGCTCTGTAGATGACCCCTGCAGCAGCTCCACCCCTGAAGCAGGTCTCCGCCTGAGTCCCCCAGCTTTTTCATACATCTTTCGCAATCTAGGTGGAGGCTGCCACGCCATCACTGCTCTCGCATACTGCTGGCCTGCAAACTTAACATGACGTGAACGCCATCAAGGTTTTCGCCTTTTTTCTTTGGAGGTGCTGAGGCAGGATTGCCCCAGCCGGAGTGACTGGGATGCAGGGAGCAGTTTGCTGAGGGCAGCTGCACCCCAGGTCTGTCCTCCAGGACAATTCAGTTCTCCTAGACCTCAGGGTCTGTGATGGGTGGGGCACCCTTCCAGACTTCTCAAATGCCTTTAGGGCTTTCCCCCTCATTGTCCTGGTTTTTAGCATCTGGCTGCCCCATCCCTGGCTCCTGAATTACTTCAATCAGCTAGGCTTACACCAGCTACTCACTCAGTTTCAGGCAGTTCTGCATCATTCGCCCACAGTTCAAACAGCTGCATTCACCCAGTCCATCAAGGAGTGGCTGCCCCTGCCCTTGTGCATATCTGTGGCTCTCCTGTAACCACTGCCACTGAGACAGACATGTAGTAAAGGAGACTAACTTTTCCAATTTTTCACTGGGTAAAAACATACTTGAAGTTCTGCAGGGGCACCCGTCCTCAGGTCATCTGCCCATTTGCAGGTGGCACTCATTTCTAGGGTTTATACAGCATCTGGCTGGCCATCGGGTTTAAGTGGCATCCTCCGAGACTTTTGCCTTCAGACAAACACAACATGCATTTACTACATCATCTCTAAAGCGTGTTACACCATCCACCCCTAGGTCCCATAGCTGTAGCAGCCAGGCGCTCTCCCTGTTTCTGCTGCTTTACTGTCTCAATTTCTCGTGCACAACAGGTCGTGCCTGGAGATGCACAGTTTTTCCCAACTCACCACTGGGTTGGTCTTCCCTGGTGTGACAGACAGGAGTGGCCAGTTGCTGCATGTCATCCTCCAGGACATTTATCCATGCTTCCAACACCTCTGCTTTCTGCTGCAAATCTCGATCAGTTTGCAGCATAGTGATCAGCAGCCAGGCTCTGGTCAGCAGAAAAGTGGCCACTGAACACCACATGTTCAAGGACAGCCACATTTCCTCCCTCCCAAGGGATTTTACATTGTAGTACCTGGTCGATGCTGCCTTGCAGTACAGTGAGCAGCAACAAGATCCCGGTCAACAGGAACGAGGTCATAAGGCAGAGCATATTCAAAAGTAGCCACATTTCATCCTTCCTCCAAGGGCTTTCAGCTCCTGTACCTGCTCAGAATCCTGTCATAGACTATGCCAATTGTGGTGCTCAGCTAATGTTGGCATCCTGCTAACATTGCCAATTGTGGAGCTACACGATTACGCCAGTTGTCAGGCTCTTTTACCTGTCCATAATCCTGTGACACCAATTGTAGAGCTACTTTACCCTGCCAGTAATCCTGCTGACTGGGCCAATTGGTGGGCTAGGGCTAGATCTGGTGCTCACGGACCCCTCAAGCCCATTGTCCAGACTGGGTCATGAACCCTTCACCTGCCAGGCTGGGTCCCCAGACCCTTCACATGCCAGGCTGGGTCACCAGACCGCTCACATGCAGGTCTGTGAGCTACGTAACTGGCAAACATGTCCTTGGAAGCCATAGGTTTGAGAGCATGGCTGCACAGATGGACGCCCAAGGCAGACGCCAAAAAGCTGCTGTGCTGCGCATGCACACATGCACCAACTCCACCCCCCTCACACAATTTGTTTACTGAACCACCCCCAACTGGACCTGAGGTGAGGGACCTGACTATTCTATTTTCCCAACAGTGTGTATTTTCCCTTTTCTTTCCTGTTTACAGTACTTTCAACCCAAGGACTTTACCTTCCTTTAATTCTTAGAAATTAATTATTGCAATTTCTGCAAATATTTCTGCCTCCCTATTTTATTCCCTCTCCCAGGACATCTTTTATATAGATGTTGCCACTTCTCTCTTCTATAGTCCTTAGATGTTTCTTGAAATTTTTTACTACTTATTTTTTTCCTGCTACGTTCATGAAGAATTCCTCAATACCATCTGTTAAATAAAATTTACAAGAGGCCATTGGTTTGGACTGAGCTCCTGCACTAGGCCCGACATACCAAACCAAAATGCACTTTAAGTCAATGTGTTCTCCGTTGTAAGAGTTTCTAGTGGTTTGTTCAGAGAAGGAGACACACTTACAAATGAAGATTTCCTTTATATATGTAAAGTTTTTTTATGAAAAGAAAAAAGTGTCAAAATAGTTAAGTGTCAGAAAGTTGTATTTTGGAGACTGATTGAGTTCCACAGACTGCCGTCTTTTCAACTTAGCTTATTTCTTAATTAGATTACTTACCAGGGCAGAGTCCTATACTGAACAGGGCAAAGAAAGCATTTTCTATGCCTGCTTGACCTGAGGGCCTAACTCTTATAAATACTTTATCCAGTTTTTTTTTTTTGCCTTTGGCATGGGATAATAACTAAGGGAAATGGTTGGTTGGATTTTCTCATCAGTTAGTAGTTTCAGCTTTTCATTTTATCTTTCATGAACAGCCTTTTAAAGAGGCAATACAAAATTTTTTTTAGAAACTTCTGGGTGGGCCTAATTCAGGTGCCTTATTTTTAAATGCACTTTAACCCTTCCACAACCCAGAGCCACTCCCAAAAACAACCAAAAGAAAGAGCAACTTAGATAATTGCTTGAGAGCTGGCAACAATCTAACTGCAAATGAGATGCAACCCATATTTCTGTCCAGCAGATGGAGTGCAACCTGCATTTATGTCTGGCCATATTTTTGGGACTCCCAGCCTTTTGGTTGAATGCCTGCATATGCAGGCCTGATAAACTGTGTGTGCCCAACAGATAGAAAGTCAAGACAAGTTTGGAGGACAAAGAACAAGACAAACAGGAAAGCAATAGTTGTTCACGGGAGGAAAAGGATCAATCTTAAAGTGCAGTGTTATTTACCTGGAATGTTCTACATAGTGGCCATCACAATTCTGAATTATTTTAAATAAGATTTTGCCAGTTTTGTAAATATTAGCAGCTTTTGGGGCCATAATTCTTACACGTGAAAAAGACAGGCAGACCTGAGGGCAGAGCACTCAGATCTTTAGAAATTAGGATCTCATTCTCATGTTGGATCTTGATTTTTCTCAGAGCTGAGATGGCTTTGGCTTCAAGATCTCCTTGATCAACTTAGCCAATGATTTTCCAGTTTTTGCCTGTTTCAGGGAGCTCAAATGCAAAGACAGCAGAGCTTAGACCTGAGGGGAACTTACTCATGACTCTCAGGGCTCCATGAGGAAGACAGTGGTCCCCCCCTAAAAAGGGGGGTGAGTGGTGCCTTTTCTGCATTCCTCAAGGAGTCTTCAGGTCATCAGCAATCTCCTTCAGTTCCCTTCATGGTCACCAGATCGGTCAAAAGATAATATTATAGCAAATTTAGTTAAAGATCTCAATTGGCTTTATTGTGATTGTAGAATTGAACAATACATCTTTCCATAAAATAGAATAAGTGTTCCCTGTAATAGAATTTTAAATCAGAAAGTGTTATTCCTCCAACTTGGTTTTTCTTTCTTAGTATTGATTTGGCTATTCATGGTTTTCTGAGGTTCCATATAAATTTTAGGATTTTTTTCCTTTTTTTGCTTTTGTGAAGAATGCCATTGGAATTTGGATAGGGATCGTGTTAAATTTGTATACTGTTTTGAGTAGTATGGACATTTAACAATATTAATTCTTCCCATCCTTGCACATGGGATATTTTTCCATTTATCTGTGTTTTCTTCAATTTCTTTCATCATTGCTCTAAGTTTTCAGTGTACATCTTTCACATCCTCAGTTAGATTTATTCTTAGGTATTTTATTAATTTTTTGTTTGCTATTGTGAATGGGATTATTTTCTTGATTTCTTTTTCAGCTAGGTTATTATTTGTATATAGAAATGTTACTAATTTTTGTACATTGAAGTTGTATCCTGCACTTTACTGAATTCATTTATTGTTTTTTGTGTGTGTGTGCGTGTGTGTGTTTGTGATCTTTGGGATTTTCTACATATAGGATGGTCTGTAGTCATCTATTTGCAATAGAGATAATTGTACTTTTTCCTTTCTGATTTGGATGACTTTTATTTCTTTTTCTTGTCTGATTGCTCTTGCTAGTACTTTCAGTATCATGTTGAATAAAAGTGGCAAGAGTGGGCAGCCCTGCCTTGCACTGGTCTCAGTGGAAAAGCTTTCAGTTGTTCCCTGTTGATTTTGATGTCAGCTGTGAGTTTTCCATAGCTGGGCTTCATTTCATTGAGGATCTTTTTTTCTATACCTAAACTGTTGATAGTTTTTATCAAGAAAGGGTGCTGAACTTTGTTAAAAGCTTTTTCTGCCTCAATTGAGATGATCATGTGGTTTTTATCTTTCATGATGTTAATACAATACATTACATTGATTTGTGTATGTTAAACCAGTCTTACATGCTAAGGATAAATCCCACTTGGTCATGATGTATAATCTTTTTGAATTGTTGTTGAATTTGGTTTGCTAATATTTTATTAAAATTTTTTGCATCATTGTTCATCAGAGATATTCAAAGACTGTCAATGAAGAGGTTGGACCTTTGGATGCATACACTGCTCTGAGCTACCGATGGTAATTGCTTTTCAATGCTTATTTTTCTGTGTGCTTTTTGAAAGCCATTTCAAATCCTTTGTAAAATGGGATGGAATACAAGTAAACAAGCAAGCAAATAATCAAACAAAAGCCATCTGCACTTCAGCCAAGAAAAATACTGTCATTGCTTTTCTCTGCTGGAGTTTCCCAGAGTTTAGTTTCTCTGACTGGTTCCTATTGATCCACCCAGAGCAGTTTTCTTCCTGTGGGAAAAATGTACATGGCTGCCTTTATGCAAATCCCTTCTCTCCACCATCACTTTCCCCAGATTTCCACCCATCTTATTTTTATGCACAGTAAAAAATGGACCCAACAATTTCTCAAAACAGTAAATTGTGCATAATACTGAAGAGAGGTAGGTAGGACTGGAAGAGATGAGCTTCACCTGCACCATGATTACCAGCTGTCCTCTCATCCTCAGAGAGATCTTTACAATCACACTTTGTGAAAATTCAGAAAAGGTATGTTTTAGGTAATCCATGTATTCTTCTTTAATATGGACATGTTTTCAATATATTTTAGAATCAGTCTTTTACTCTTGTTCCCCTTTGCCATCCCTCAAGGCCATACCTGCTGTCAAAGACTTTGAGTATGGGGGCATTCCAATAGGGGAGAAAAATGGTTTGGCCAAATTCCCCTGAGACATAGCATAAACTCTTGTTCAAAGATCCTATCAGAGGTTTAGCTACCTGCCTCTTCATCTTCCCATGCTATGGTCTGTCTCAAAAATTCAAATCAAAACTCCATAATTTTTTCTTACTTGTTTGTGCAAGTACTGTTGTTGGAGATATCAAACCAAAATTTGAGATCCCTACTTAGTACTTCACAGCATCTTTTGTCAATATAAAACTGACTCCCAAATTCATTGTATCTTTTCTTTCCTTATTTCTTCATTCTCATTTCTGCACTTGAAAAAAAAGTCTTGTGTATATATATGTGTGGAATAAAGTGGTAAATGACTAATAAATAAAAGAACCCCAAATGCCCCACCCCCTATGCACCTTTCTCTTGGTCCTGGGGGTCCCAGGAGGCAGGATGACACGTAGCCTCTGCCAGGAGTCCCTCAGGGAGCAGGGCCGCACGCAGCCCTGCCAAGAGAGTGCAGAAAGGTGAGTTGCTCAAGGCACGCCTTGAGCTAGGGGCAGCCGCCTGGGGAGGTGGTCAACCAGAGACCGGACACAAAGTTCTGGGGTTTAGCGCATGCACTAAGCAACTTTATTGGGTAAAGGCATATCTTATACATGTTTTAGCCAGCTGTAAACCCCTCCCATACCTCCCTGTGTCCCAGGTAACTCAATAGGAAGTCTGTGGTTTGTGGTTAAGCTTTGCGAATTTTTGCTGACCCTGTCTTTTTGCATTTCTGCTGACAGTCTACATCCTGGAGAGCAAGAGCACCTCCATCTTTAACAAGTATTCTCCTTCATTTTCCTCCACCCCTACAATAATAAAAACAAAAAAGAACCCAGTGTTAGAAAAATACTTTTTCTTTTTGTTTATTTTTGTACTAGGCAGGAATAACTTTTCTGGTGGTTTTTTCTTTTTCTTTTTTTTTTGGCTCATATCTTTTAGGGATGATTGATGGCTTTTTTTTAGGTAAAAAAAAATAAAGATTTAGTTGTTTTAAAAAATTGTTTATGAGTATATTCCCAATCACATTGTCAGTGCATATTCTCCATTCAAAAGACAATTTTCTTTCCAACGGATTTTCTTTTGGCTAAGACAACAATCACAACAGCATTTTCTGACCTACTTGTGTTTCAGTGAACACTGAGCCTGTTCTCCAGAACGTAAACATTACAGGTGAAGACAATTAGCCAATCCCAAGAACGGCCAGCTTTCTCAGCATGGGATGCGGACGTCTCCATGCGTGCACTTGTGCATGGATGCTGGGCCTCGTGATGATGCTATTTTATGAGAAGCAATTGGCTGGACTCCAGGAAAGGGGTCTTGCAGGGTTCACCTAAAGCAACTGGTAAAGAAGATCAAGGGTGGCCTTAGCATCCTTGCTCCTGTCCCCATTCTGTGCCTTAGGTTGGTGGGTGACAGAGGGGCTCATGCCTTCCCTGGGTTCAGTGGCTCACGTGTTCTCTTTCTTTTTCAAAACCTACTCCCAGGAAATATTGGATGGCAGAAGTCAGTTATTGAAATCTGTGTGAATATATTTAAAGTGGCAGGTCCCAGACAAGTTTTCATTTAAGATTTCAACCGGGAACTGTTTGCTTTTGAAGGAATGTCAGCCACGGTTAACAGCTGGGACTGGAGCATGTCTGTGATGTTCTGCTCAAGTCTTGGTCTGGAGAGAGAGATGGCTGCATGGATAGCATGAAGAATGTTAATCCACTTGAATAATAATTATTCAGAATAAGGGTTAATGGCACACCAGGTAATCACCCAACATTTCAGTGCTTATCCTTTGGCACATAGCACAAGAGTAAAGTACGTCCAATCCAGGAAAGGGCGAAGTTTAACGATTGGCTATAATACATCTTTACAGCCATTTCCCCAGACTCTGTTTTTTCAGGGTGGATAATGGCTTCTAAAATGATTGATGGGGTTGATAGTTACTGTTCTGTCTTCAAAAGAGCACGTGGCATTTTGCTGAATTCATGCCTGTGGCATGTTTGTCAAACATTAACAAATAACACAGCAGTCTCTTTGTTTTCTCTGCCGTGTTCAGCCTTTTGCATCTCCCCTATTTCTAGGGAAAACTGCTGAAGTGATTTATTCTCACAGCCCGTGTAGGTGGGTGCACAGTACCTTAGGTAAGATAAATGTCACTCATGCATAAAAATACATATACCTCCTCCATTGGTAGTTTTTGAGTTTACCTGCCAACTTGCAGAGTGGAAAACTGAAAGAAGTCCAGAAAGACAAAATCGACTTATATTAGGAAGGAGAGATCAGTAAAAAAAAAAAAAAAAAAAAGTGGGATCCTAAGACAAGAAAGCCAAGACTGAGCTCTTTGAGAATTTGATGGTAGTTTTGAGAGTGTGGGGAGAGGTGAAAACCTCTGTCATACTTTGATGGAAACACTGGAGAGACCAAGGAAGGAGAGATCAGAAAAAAAAAAAAAAAAAAAAAGTGGGATCCTAAGACAAGAAAGCCAAGACTGAGCTCTTTGAGAATTTGATGGTAGTTTTGAGAGTGTGGGGAGAGGTGAAAACCTCTGTCATACTTTGATGGAAACACTGGAGAGACCAAGGGATGAAGATGTTTATATGTTTTTCTCTGGCTCCTATAATTTGCTTCCCGCTTTGAACTTTGCTAAGAGATTGCAGTAAAGATTCATATTGCTTGTTATTTTCTTCTTGAATAACTGTGATTTTGTGCTGAGCTGGACCACAAAGCAACACAGATTTACAAAGAATGCGCACATCTATCAACTACTCTAATCCTACATTCATTTTATACTGCAAAAATAGCTCATGGTAATGGAGAAATTGCAACAGTTTAGACTGGATAAAGTAGAAAGCAAAAGTCCACAGCAAATCCCATCACCTAAAGATAACCATTTTTACATTCGGTGGCTACACTTGCAGGTTTTTTCTATGCATATACTAATGTATGGTTAATATCTGCAAAGTGAGATTTAAGTTCTATATTCTACACACTTCTGTGCAATTTGCTTTTTTCACTCATTAGTACTGCATGCTGTTTCTACGGTCTACACATACCTTCAAAAAATATTGCAAAGTTTTCCATCTTATAGATTTATCACAGTTTATTTCACTATGTCACAATAATGGGCATTTAGGTTGTGCCCAACTTTTTAGTATTGTTAACAATGGTACAATGAACATCCTTGAACATATAGACATATGAGGGGTCTTCAAAAAGTTCATGACTTCAAATTATCTTAGCAACCCCCCTCTTCTATCCTTATTGGAATTTGAATGGAGAGAATTAAACAATACACATAAAACGATGACATCATTCTCTGTTGTATAATCTGTACCTTACTTAATATGTTATCTCTCCTACTAGCTAGAAAAGGACAGAACTGCATCTATTCAAGTAACAGGACAGAAATAATAAAATTTAGGAAGCAGCAATGGTCTTGGAAAACTAGTTTTTGTTCACATAATCCAAATTACTTGTTAAGTTTCTTTTTCTTACGCCTAAACTCAGAACTGCTGCAGAAGGTTTACTTTCAACCCTGTAACCTTGACTTTAAGAAGATACGTATGCTGGCCATGGTCGCGTGAGCCTGGAGTCCCAGCCATTCAGGAGGCTGAGGCTGGAGAGTTGCTTGGGCCCAGGAACACAGGGCTGTAGTCCGCTATGCTAATCGGGTATCTGCACTAAGTTCGCATCAACATGGTGACATCCCAGGAACAGGGGACCAGCAAGTTGCGTAAGGAGAGGTAAACCAGCCCAGGACAGAAATGGAGCAGGTCAGAACTCCTGTGCTGATCAGCGCCTGCGACTAGCCACTGCAGTCCAGCGTTGGCAACACAGCAAGACCCCATCTCTAACTAAAAATAAATAAACAAGACACACTATAATTCATCTGCAAGAGTCGGCAATATAGAAAACTAATATCTTGTATTTATGTATCTCTTTATGCTTTAAACAACCTCTCTTACAGCCATAAGTAAACTAGTATATTCCATTAAAGGTAAAGTCATGTTATTACATGCAGAATCAATCAATTAGATGGCTTTTGCTTGTATTAAAAAGCAGTAATGTAAATTCCCATAAAAAGCTCCTTAGTGATTTAAATACAGTCCATCTACTAGATTCAATTATATGCAATAAATATTTCATAGCCGTTGTTAATATCCAGAATGGTGTTTCTCAGGTGTGCTCCCTTAGCCTTTTGCCTTGGGATCACCCCAGATTCTAATTAAATGTGCTTTAGGCTTAAGTTATCAGAATTCCTAAAATGATGCTTCCAGGAATCTACATATTTAAGAAGAGATCAAGACCATTACACATCCTGCCTGAACATGTTTATAAATGTTTTTGGTGTCTTCACTGTGCCTGGTGTGTGTTGTGCTCTGGGTGGGGGTGGCAGGCAGAATAATGTCCCCCCAAGCATGTTCACTTTTTAACCCCCAGAACCTAGGTGTATGTTACCTTATATGGCGAAAAGGACTTTGCAGATGTAATTATGTTAAGGATCCTGAGATGGGGAGATTTTCCAATGTAATTATAAGGACTCTTATAGTAGGGAGGGAACACGGTCAGAGTCAGAGGAGATGTGACGATGGAATCAGAGGTCACAGTCATGTGGAGTCCTGTCGGCTCTACAGCCAGGGCTGCCCTCTCTCTCTCTGCGCAGTCTCAGGCCTCTCCTCTCCATGTGACCTCTCCCTTTCCTGAAAAGGGAGTGACAAGGAACTCATGGCCATCTCTAATCCACACTGGATTGACACACGGGACTATGCTTCGAGTCTTTAACACTCAACATGACTTCCTGAGCTTTCAAAGTCAAATGTTTTTATTCCTGTTTCCCAACATAGCTGCTTTAATGGGGAAAAAAAGATGCATTTCCATAAAACTGAAGGCTACCTTTACTGGAAAATGGATCAACTTGTACTAACTATATTAAAATCCTCTCATAAAAGTCAGACACCAACACCAATAATTACGAGACTGTGTGACAATTTCTTTTTTTTCTCTAAAAATCCATTATCAACTATAGTCACCATGGTGTATAATAGATCTCCACAATTCCTGCTATAATGGTATATGCAATATGCAATGGAAACACAGAGACGAGACAATTTGGGGGTTGTGAGGCAAATGGAGCCATTATAGTCAGGCCCCTTGCCTCATATCCGGCTGGGTAGGATTCAGCACATCCATTGTAAACAAGTTATGTAAGAGTGGTGTAAATGTGCATTTGTGCCCCTGCACTCCTTGGTTTGTTGCCATTGTTGTGTACTTTTGGTCTGGAAGGCAGTGGCTCTGAACCGCTGGCCGGCAGAGCTAGGGTCTGAAATAAAAGCATGTCTATCCTGTTATCGGCCACCAGGATCTTTTAGCAACTACCTGGCTCACAACCTGCACAGGACGGGGCAGAGGGGTCTGTGATCCAGCCCCACAAGGGTATTGGGGGAGATGTAATGAGGAGCAAAAGTTTTATCAAAGAGTTATTCATGAGCTGGGTCTTGAGAGAGGTAGGAGTTTGCCAATCGGAAGGAGGAGTAAGCACCTTCCAGGCAGGAACCACAATGTTCACACAGCCCTGAGGGTGGGAACTGCATGTGGAGCAGGGGAGGTTGTGCAGTCAGGCAGGACAGAAGGTAGAGAGGACCCAGGTTAATCCTGAAACCCCAGTGGACTTTCATAAGCTGGGTGGAGCCATTCCAACTTTACCTGCAGGCCGCCGTGAGCCAGACAGGACTTGAAGGAGGGGACTGGCATGATCAGAACTGAGCTGTAGACAGTCCCCTCTGATGTGGGGATGAAAAGGCAAAAGGTTTGAACCAACAATTCAAAGAGGGAGTATTACCAATGGCCAGGAAATTTCTCAAATAATTTGGAAAATGTGAAACCCCAAGGATAGTTTTAAGAGACTCCTGTAAAGTGGACTGTCTGTTATCCACGTTTAAACATGCAAGATTAACCACAGTCTGCCAGAAGAGACAGACACTTAGACAGAGCATTATGATATAACCACAGGTAGCTGGTATTGAGCTCTTACTACGGGACTTTCTGAGTACTTTGCGTATATTAGCTCATATAATCCACACAGCAATCCTGTAAAGTAGATTCTGTTATTATCTCCACTTTATGGGTAGAGAAAATGAGGCGCACAGAGGTATTAGGTTAAATTACCCAGGGAAATTTACCTAGTTGTTGGCAGAGCTGGCTTTTGAGTTGAGCCAGCTTGGTTCCTGGGCTGGAGCTCTTACGCACTGTCATGTGCTGCCGCCTGGTGGTCAAAAATGGAAAGTGCAACCGTGGAGGTGCGCCCAGGCCAAAGGGCGGAGGCCACGGTGCGGCTCCTGGAGGTCGTGCACTTGCAGGAGAAATGAGCAAGGTCGGTCGGAGAGACGTTCCAGGAAGGGGAGCGGCACGGGCCAAAGCACGAAGGCTCCGGTTATCGGGTCATGCATGGGGAACAGGAGGAAAGTGGGACGTGTTAGGAGATTAAGTGGAGACCTCCTAGGACCCGCCGAGGGGCTTGGGCTTGATCCTAAAGCTGATGGGAAACCACTGGAGAGCGTTTAACCGTTGGAAAGACGCGAGGAGAGTCGCATTTTCCTTAAATTCCCTAGTGGCTGTGAGGAAAATGGATGTGGGGGACAGGATCAGGGGCAGGAGGCCAATGAAGAGTGGCCTGAAAAGAGGTGACGGCTGCAGAGTCTCCAGGACATTAGCCGTGGCCGTGGATGGGAGGAGAGAGTGGGTTCCAGAAATCTCCAAGGGGCACAGCTGTTGGGATGTGGTGAGCGAATGTGAGGTGGGGGAGCAGGAGAAGGAGTGAAGGCAATGGCCGGATTTGTAGCCTGGACGATGGGGTTGATGATGTGAAATGCACAGAAGGTTCAGGGACACCGACAAGTAGACGTTACAGTTGTTCATTAGCTGTGTCTGGAGCTCGACAGCAGTGCTCCTCATCCAGGGGTGCCTCTGCCCCCAGGGGACAGGAGGCAGTGTCTGGAGACATTTCTGGTGGTCACGACTGGTAACAGGGTGTGGGCACAGGACGCTGCTGAACGTTCTACAAGGTCCAGCACAGGCCCCACCGTAAAGAACTGCCCGGCCACAAAGGTCAGCAGGGCCGGTGTCAGCACCCACTGGGCTCTGTGCTGGGTCAGCTGTCTGCCTTCTGAAGGGAATCCCTGGCACAGAAGCACGAGCTGTCAGGGTCAAAGCACATAGGTCCCCTCTAGTGGCCCTCACTTAGGGAGACAGGAACAGAGGCAGTGTTTCAGTCCGTTTTGTGTTGCTGTAACAGAAACAAGTGAGACTGAGTAATTGATAAAGGAAAGAGGTTTATTTGGCTTGTGATTCTGGGGCAGCTGCATCTGGCACGGGCCTCAGGCTGCTTCTACTCATGGCAGAAAGTGGCAGCAGCCGGCGGGTATGAATAGATCACATGGTGAGAGGAAGCAAGAGAGAGAGAGGAGGTGCCAGGTCCTTTAAGCAACCAGCTCTGGCAGGAACTAATAGAGCGAGAACTCACTCATTACTCCCCCCTCCCCCAGGGAGAGCATTAACCCATTCATGAGGGATCCACCCCCATGACTCAATCAGTTTCCAACACTGCCACATTGGGGATCAACTTTCCACAGGAGTTTTGGAGGGGACAACACATTCAAACTCCATCAGGAGTGCCAACAATGTGTCTTCTTAGAGAAGCAAGTCCAGGTGTTCCAGACAGGTTCCCAGGGAATCTCACGCAGGCCCCTTGCCCATGATGGGGCCGTGTTCTTCCTAGGGTTCCCCTACCCTGTATAATGGTTTTACTGGCTTTTGTGTGCTAAGAACTGCATTCTGAGGCCCAGACAGCATTATCGCCTTATTTCAGGGAAGCCACTGGATAAAGTTGGAGGCTAAAGGGAGTGCAATTTTTCCTCCAGCAGGTGTTAGTTTGTTCTAAGGGTGAGTACAAGGCCTTCCTCCTTTACCCAGCATCTCTTTTCCTGGAGTGGAGATGTGAGACCACTAGGCTTCCTGGGGCTGCAGCTTTACCTGCTGACTGTCCAGCAGGATGGCTTTGTGGTCAACACCTGTGACAGAAGGTCAGGGTACAGTGTATAACACTGTGCTCTAACCAACTGAGTAACTCCAGCCAGCCCCAGGGGACAATTTAAATATAGGATAGACTCCCAGGGGAGTCCACAAAGGCCCCTTGCCTACAATGGGGCTGTGTTCAACCCAGGGTTCCCCTATCCCATATGATGGGTTTACAAGCAGAAGGTAAAGAAAGCCTTCCTACTTTACAGGATTGCTGTGTGGATTATATGAGCTAATATATGAAAAGTGCTCAGAAAGTCCCATGGTAAAAGCTCAATACAGCTGCCTGTGGTTATATCATAAAGCTCTGTTTAAGTGTCTGTCTCTTCCAGCAGACTGTGGTTAATCTTGCATCTTTAAACCACAGTGTACACACATCCCTGAGTGTGCTAATGGCATGTGGAGCAGGGAAGGTTGTGCAGTCAGGCAGGACCTTGTTTCTGTAAGAAAAATTGGAAAACACAGAAAATTTTTTTACAAAATCACTTTAGTTCTACCCTCCCTAGAGATAATCAGGAACTTGCTGTTTGCCCAAAGCCAGTTCACATAAATGATTATTTCACCTACTGACCATTTTCCCCAAATCTAACCATCTTGAATGCTGCTGTCACTGTTTGGGTGTTTGTCCTTTACTTTTCTTTTTTTTTTTTCCCTTTTGTCTTTTTTCGTGACCGGCAACGGATCGCAACCCTCAGTGTTGCGCCCGTACCGGACCGGGACCGGCAACGGGATCGCAACCCTTGGTGTTGCGCCCGCACCTCGCTCAGCCAGTGAGCGGCCGGTCTGTATGTGGGATCCGATCCCTCGGCGGGAGCGTCGCCGCACTCCCAAGCGGTGCACTGTAGCAGTGCGCCACTGGGCCGGCCCTACTTTTCTTCTTGAAAGAAGTTTCTCACATGTTTCTAGGCCTGAAAATAAAAGTGGTCCCTACAAAGAGGTCTCAAACCTGCCTAACAGTATTGGGATATGGGAACCATGAGTGTGCAGATGAACGGTCACGTTGAAAATGTGAGTGTGCGTGTGAGGAGCATAAGCCCATTCTTTTTGCAGTTTTGCCAAATGGAACACGGGAACATGAAGGGAAGGGAACCCGCCCTCCTTCTCTCCAGCCCCCTCCAGCCTCTGCCATTTATCGTAAACTCAAAGCAACCGTGACAAACCCTTTTTCTATTTCCTGGCTCACAGGGCGAACATGACATGCTTCGACCAAAGTAGAGCTGCCAGAGAGGTGACCTTGCGTGGGAAGTCAGCGTGCCACCTCCCCGAGCACTAGGGGAGGTTACTGAAGGCCGAAGGGTTTGTATGCACTGGTCTGCAGCCTTCACGAGGGTTCTTGACCAAGACGGGACAGTGGGTTCTCTGGGGATCAGGGAGGGATCTTCTGGAGCAGAAGGACCAATGCCAAGAACAGACAGTCATGTCATTTTCTGGGCATGTAATCCCAGCATCTTGGCAATTGGGGCTGGACAAAGGGACAACTCTATATGACTTCCACGTGGAAGGCATTGTTATGGGCTGTGTTGTGTCCTTCCCAAACTCATATGTGGAAGTCCTAACTCCCAATATTTGGAGACAGGGTCTTTAAAGAGGTGATTAAGTTAAAATGAGGTCCTTAGGGAGGGCCCTAATCCACTGGGGCTCATGTCCTTGTACGAAGAGCTTAGGACACAGGCACACACAGAAGGAAAACCACGTGAAGACAAGAGGAGAAGACACCATCAGCAAGCCAAGGAGAAAGGATTTAGAAGAAACCAACCCTGCCAACTCCTCCATCTTGGAATTCCAGCCTCCAGAACTGTGACAGTATACATTTCTGTTGTGTAAGCCCCCCAGTCTGTGCTCTTTTCTTATGGCAACCCCAGCAGACTAGTATAGGCATGTTTGGTAAATGATAACCCACAGTAATAGCTAGTGAATAGCATGAATTCAGTTTCTCCTCAAGACTCTAAGTCACCTAATGCCTAAGATTTTATCCTGTTGACAGGGTAGCTCGGGGAAGTTTAATGCCATAAAAGATTTTCGTGTTAGTAGCAGGACCTCATGGTTTGCAAGGGCAAGTGATTTAGAGGAAGGGTCAGCAAACCACGGCCCATGGCCCGCAGCCCACATCTGACCTGCCCACTGTTTTTGTATGGCTTGTGAGCTAAGACTGGGTTTTACCTTTTTAAGTGGTTGGAAACAAATCAAAAGAAAAACAGTATTTCTGACATGAAAATTATATGAAATTCAGATTTCAGCGTTACTGAGTTTTTTTTGAACCAGCCAGGCCCATCTGCTTACTCACTGTCCACTGATGGTTTTGTGCTACCACGGCAGGGTTGAGAAGTTACGACAGAGCCCATGTGGCATTCAAAGCCTGAAATATTTACTATCAGTACCTTTACAGAAAAAGCTCACTGTCCCTTGACTTGAGCATCAGTGTTGTCAGTGACTGAAAGATGACTTTCTGGAGAAGGTTGTTTTCTTCTCCAGAACATATGGCTTCAGACAGAGGTGGGAAAAAAAGCTCAAGAGAAGAAAAAAAGCTTTGAGAAAGCTGAGACTGGAGGGGAAGACTCCAGAGCATGGGACCTTGTTAAATATTTTGCCTTTATTCAAACAGAGATGAGATGCCATGATTGTGCATTAAATATCACTCTTTTGGGCCAACTTGGCCAGGTGCTCACAAATCACTTGTTGAACTGATCTAGGAGAAGAAAATCCCTTTTACACCTGACTTTTAGATTGATTTTTGGCAAGGGATGAATTGTTCCTCACAGTTGGTGCTGTGAACAGCCAGAATAATGTCACACACTCACAGTGGTGGGTGGAGAGAGGGTGGCCATTTCTCCAGGCCACCTGGGGACCCTTCACTTTAACCAGCAGTTTTGAGCACAGCCTCAGTCTGAGCAGAGGTTCATCCCCTGTTCGACCTTAAAATCCCACTGTACTCTTTGGGTGAAAGTAATGTGTTTCCTGTGAATGATAACACCAGGCTGACTGTCATGAATGATTTTTTAAGAACTGTTCCTTTTTTTTTTTCCTTTGGGTGGTTGCTTAGTACAGGGATGGAACTCAGGACCTTAGTGTTATCAGCACCATGCTAACCAACTGAGCTAACCAGCCAGGCCGGAACCTTCCTTCTTTGTATTTACAAGATCTGCAGGACAGACAGAATGACTTATTGGAATTTATAGACTCCTCAGGCTTTGAAAGTTTGCACATACTCTTAGCACATTACTTTTTTTTCTCCGTGCAAAGTCAATGTTTAAGAAATGCATTTGTAACTTTTGAGTACCAGTTTTAGATAGAAAAAACCACAGGCTAAAGTCTAGACAGCTGATGCACTAAGAGATGGGGATTCTTCAAAAATTAAGAAAGACATTCTTATTGGGTGCTAAAAATATTTATGAAATGAAAGACAAAGGAAGACAGGACGGGGAAAGCACACTGACCTCACATTTGCTTGACATAAGCTTTGTGGTTTTAGAATGCTACTTGACTCAGTTTCTCCATTGATTTTGAAAAATGACAATATTTGCTTGTATCAGGGGTGGTATAGAAAACATTGTGTAAAGGTTTGCAGTAAGATCAAGGTGGAACAAAATGCAGATTATCGGGTATGTGATGATGTACTTAGTTCTTGTACGTCAAGAAATATCAAAATTTTCCTTCCCTTCACACTCCTACCCCAGCTACGAGGCATTTTTATTGTCTTCAGAGAGGATGGGGAAGCTCCTACGTGCTTCCTAGGAGATGCGGAAATGGAAAGGGATGTTGCTGAATCTCATTGGTTTATTATTTTCTGACAAATGTCTTTAATTACTGTCAGCTTCCTTCAAGGTGTTTACCACTCAGCTATTTATATTTAATAAGTCACAGGATAAGGAGATGAAATGAGCTATCACACCACTGACAAAGCTCAGGTGGTCTAGGCTTCTATGCTCTTCCTGAAGGGAGAATCCTTTCTTTTAAGAACAGCTTGGGTAGCCAGGCTTTGAAGCCTTGGTCCCAAAGGAGAGATCAGAGAGCTGGCTTTGAGCTGAGAGTCTGGTTAAACATAAAACCTCTGTAACTTTAACTGGTTAGGACAGACTGGCTCAGTACCAGGGGTGGTCTATCTGATACCAGACTTTCAAAAAAAAAAAAAAAATTGGAATCCTATGATGCAGAAGAGTTTAACTTTGTGACACTCCTTGTCTTAGTCCCTCTGGGCTGCTGTAACAAAATACTATAAAGAGGGCAGCTTATAAACAACAGAAATTTATTTTTCACAGTTCTGGAGGCTGGGAAGTCTAAGATCAAGGTGCCGACAGACGTGGTGCCCATTAGGGGCTGGTTTCTCACAGATGATGCCTTCTTGGTATGTCCTCAGGTGGTGGAAGGGGCTAGCCAGCTCTCTGAGGTCTCTTTCATAAGGCCACTAGTCTCATTCATGAGGGTCAGGCTCTCATGACCTGATCACCTCTTAAAGGCTCCAGCACATTGGGAATTAGGTTGCAACCTATGAATTTTGGGAGGACACAAACACTTGAACCTTAGCACTCCTTTTCTACTAAATTTCATGAGAAGAATCAATATTGGTGAATTCTGTTGAAGTTTTTAATTTGTTTAGGATTTAAAAGAATACCTATGTTGGTCAAAGGACACAAAATTCCAGTTAGGAGAAATAAGTTCAAGAGATCTATTGTACATCATGGTTACACAGTTAATAGCAACACATTGGACCCTTGAATATTGCTAAGAGAGTAGATTTTAAGTGTTTTTGCCACAAAAAAAGTATGTAAGGCAATCCATATGTGTAATAGCTTGATTTAGCCATTTCACAATGTATACACGTACCAACACATTATGTCGTACAACACTTTTCACGTGTACAATTTTTACTTGTCAATTGAAAATAAGTTAATTAAAATAATAAATAAATGAGAGACTCTAAAATACTGCTGGAAATTGTTATGATCTATCATCTATCAATGACATTATACTCTAGGCTCATTTATTAATTTGGAAATTCTTTAGGCACCAGAAGCAGTTTTCGGGTACCTAGAAAAGCAGTGTGAGAAGTGGGTTCTGGAGGAGCGTGCCCGCAGATTCCGAGAGGGACTCCAGGGGCCCAAGGAGAGGCTCCTCCATGCACCGAAACTAGTCTGATGGTGTCTGTGTGGTGAAAGTTTGTCTTCGTTCCTTTATCTTTAAATGAAAACAGGCCTTGGCTCACCATGTGGAAATTAATCACGTTTATCCCCTGTATTAGTTTCCTCTTGTCACTGTTTCAAATAGCCACAAACTCGGTGGCTTAAAGCAGCACACAGCTGGTTCCAGAGGCCAGAAGTCCAGAATCAGTCTCACTGGGCCAAGTCCAGGTGTCAGCAGGGTTGGTCCCTCTGGAGGTTCTGAGGGGGCCTCTGCTTGCTTGCCTTTTCTGGCTTCTGGAAGCTTCATGTACTCCTTGACCCGGAACCCTTTCCTCAAATCACTCCAAACGTCACTTCATCATCACATCTCCTATTCCTCTTCTGTAGTCCAATCTCCCTCTGCCTCCATCTTATGAGACACTTGTTATTACAGTTAGGGCCCACCCTGATAATCCAGTATAGTCTTTCTGTCTCAAAATTCCTAATCACCTCTGCAAAGTCCCTTTTGCCAGGTAGGGTAACATTCACAGGTCCCAGGGATTGGGACCCATCTATCTTTGGGGTCCGTTATTCAGGTGACCATGACACCTTTTCCTTTAACATAAACTAGATGACTCAGAGGACCATGTTTAGTCTGGGTGGAACCTCATAGGGTCAGAAAATATTTGCAAGATATAAGGTTGACATAAACACCCTAAAAGCAAATGTTGTAGCTTTCTAAAGTGTTATTTGGTCAAAGCAAATGCTTCCTTTAGAATTCTCGAGGAATTCAACCTGTTGGAAAATAAAACATTTGTTTGCAAAAAATATGCTTTATTTGGCCAGCTGTTTTTTATTATAATTCATACTTTAATTTTATATATTGTTACAATTCACATGGTCCTGGTGACTTCTGCTAACTTCCCGCAGGCTGGTAGATAGGTGTTTTCCTCATTTCTGAAATCTCCTTTCCTTTCTTTAACTGGTCATGAACCCACTGGGCTGTGTTGAAGTTCTGTCTTGCCCACATGAGCTGCTGCAGGGAACATGGTCTGGAAAGGAAAAAGACTGCTGGATTTTGGAGGACTATTTAACTTCCTTGATGCTGGAAACAGGTAATGTCCTAGAGAATGGGGTTGAATGCCGATTGCAGGCAGAGGCATGTTTTAAAGTGAGTAAATTTAGTTTTCTCCAGCACTGACATGCATAACAGGAGGTCTGGCTCAAATGCTAACCAGCTAACTTATTCGGGGCCAGCCTCTCACCTTCTTTAGCTTTTGGTTTCTCATTATAAAGTGAGGGATTTACTGGCTGTCTGTAAGTTCCCTTCCTTCTCCCCCATGCTGGGATTCTTTTTTTTTTTTTCCAGCTGGTCAGTAAAGTGATCTGAACCCTTGACCTTGGTGTCATCAACACCACGCTCTAACCAACTGAGCTGACCAACCATCATGCTGGCATTCTTCTACATTAAGTCTGCTCTTAAAAGTTTCTCCACTATTTGGTGAAGGTCTTTGGGGGACTTTCGGGTCATTACTGAGGCCCTTGTCTAGGTAGTTTCCTTACTGAGATCTCCAGAGTAACGGTAATAACACTCAGTGCAAAGCAAACAAGAAGGACCAGAAAACAAAGAAAGAAGAGGACTGGAAAGCTACAGAGAGTCACGTTTATTTGCTCCTTGGCCTATGTGATGAAAGGGGCAGGTCATACGGTATGAAAGAAGTTTGTCCTTCCCAGTCGCCTGGCCAAGTCCTGTAAACCACACAGCCCTCCCCACTGGCCAAACACTGAACCATCTTCTACTTGCCGTGTGTCACAATGTGTGTGTACATGATATGAGCAGGGCTTGCTTTGCTCCTGAGCCTGTCACTCAAACAATCTGCTAGGTCTACCGTCTTTCTTCCCCAAGGTTCCTGACAGTGTCAGGGACACAGGCTGGCGTGCATTCACGTGGTCCCCTTCCCTTTCCCCTGTGCTCTCATCATATCCAAGTTTCCATTGCCTTTTAATGCAAAGCAGTTTAGCATTGTTTTCCATGTCCCTGTCCTTGTTCATGGTGTGTTGACCCATTGATCATGGCATTTTGCTTACAAAAACAGTTTCCTCTCTGAGAGTATTTCTGGTACCAGGTGTTAAAATAATGACATATTTATTCTCTGCACACTACTGTCCTATCATACTGAAAGGATGGGAGAGGGGTGCTGCTACAGGAAGAGGATCTTGGGCTTGAATATGAATGTGATTTTGCTTTGAAAGCACAGCTTTTCCGTGAACCAGGTTGTGCATGTCAATAGTGCACAAGGTAATAACTGAAGAGTTGATTTTCAGTAACTGATAGCTATTAGCTCCACTTTCTTCTCTGGCTTTCTTCTTGTGATCGTGAATGCCTTTCCTTTGAAAGTCATGATGAATTACTTTATCCTTTCTCCTTATTCTAACATTTTACCCTTTTAACCCAAAGTCAAATAAGCAAAAAGGAGTCTGAGGGTAAATGAGAGATGAAAGGCCATCAAATCCAGCATTAGAAGCCCTTGAATGGAGTCCTGGTTCTCCACGCACGAGACAACTTACCCTGGAGAAGTCACTCAGCAGATCTGGTGCCCCATTTCATGATCTGAAACATGCGTGGTTGTGTAAGACAACCTCTAAAGCTTCTATTAAAATATCACTGAACTCTAAGTAGGTCACTTTTCATAGCCGGTTTTTCCGTGTTTCAATTGGCCTCAAAAAGACTGCCTTCAAATCTGTGTAGGTCAGTTTTAAAAGAGAGAAAAACAATATAGGAGAGGAGGTGACAAGGCTACTCTTTCCCATTTGTTAGCTTCGAAAATCAAAGTCCTGGTGTTATCTATCAGAATTCTTATTAATCACGAAAAGGGCATTGGGCCTTTCCTCTGTGTACCTCATTGATTTAATTTTTCATATCTATTCCATCTGGAATTACAGGAATTTTCTATGTTTTTAATCTTTTTCATGGTTGGGTAAATGCGTGTGAACATTGTAAACACTAATTTACAGGAAATATTCATATTAAAATTGTATCCTTAGCGTTGTGATGTTTTGTCTGCCCTGATAGAAACTGGAAAAGTTCTCTCCCATACCTTGAAAACCAGTGAGAAAAGTGACGCTAACAGGAAAGGTCTTTCTTGTAAGAGAAATGCTGACATTCACAGGTTTTGGTTCAACTTTTTCTTCCTGTTTCTGTGCCGACAGGTACAGTCTCAGTCCACGTGTTTCATTTCTACTTGCCGTTCTTTAGTCTGCATCACTTCAAACTAGCCATTTTTTTAAAAGGAAAAAAGTGCAATCATACGCCCCTATAAGCTCATGGTCTCTGCCCTAAGGTTTTAGGTTGTTAGGGGGAAGTTTGACCTTTAAGAAGATTCTGGTAAAAAACAGATGGGATTACACAATGTTTGCAGCAGTATATAATTCTCCCTAAAAGGTGTGTGTGTGTGTGTGTGTGTGTGTGTGTGTGTGTGTGTGGAGTGAGTGGTGGAGTTAGACATGCATAGAAGGCGCCCTGGTAACTAGATCCTGACTCAAAGAAAAACTCCAGCCCGCAGTCCCACAGCGTCTCAATTTTCTCTGGGTTCTTCTTTGGGTGATAATTCTGCAAGGAAAAGGAAAAGAAATGAAATCTTCTTTGATGAGATAGAGAGAAAAAGAGCAGGATGTCACTGCAGAGTGGCTCAGGCAGGGTGTCAGGAACCAGAGGGAGGAAGAACTTGTCCTTGCATCTGACTGTGCAGACAATCTTATGAAAACTAGATTATTTGCTGGAAAACAGGAAAAATGACCAGATTAAGTTAAAAAGATAATACCAGTCTGCTTTGACTGGGCTCACATTTGTGCATAGACATTTTATTTATTTTAAATTTTGTTCTGTTATGTTGGAATAACTTTAGGCTTACAGAGAAGTTACGGAGACTGCCGGGACAGTCCCTGTGTCCCCTTCGCCCAGCTTTCTCTCATAGGGACAGCTTACATGACCATGGTGCATTTGGAAAACTTGAGAGGGTCATACTGGCATATTACCATTAACCAAACTCCAGGCTTTGCTTGGATGTCACTTGTTTTCCACTAATGTCCTTTTTCTTTCTTTCTTTTTTTTTTTTTTCCTTTTTGTCTTTTTTCGTGACCGGTAATGGGATCACAATCCTTGGTGTCGCGTCCACACCGCGCTCAACCAGTGAGCGGACCAGTCTCTATATGGGATCTGAACCCTCGGCGGGAGCGCCGCCGCGCTCCCAAACACCGCACTCTACCGAGTGTGCCACCGGGCCGGCCCCTAATGTCCTTTTTCTGTTTGAGGATCCTTCTGTTTGAGGATCCTTCCAGGAGACCACAGTGCATTTGGTCATCAGGTGTCCTTCCTCCCCTCTGGTCTGTGACAGAGTGTCTCAGTCTTTCCTATGAGCTTGATAGTTTTAAGGAGTCAAAGCTTTTTAAATTGTTTTTATCTTTTATTATTTAATTACTCTATTTTATTTTATAAAGATATATATTTTTATTTTTTCCTTTTTGTCTTTTTTACTGACTGGTAACGGGATCGCAACCCTCGGTGTCGGACCTGTACCGGGGACCGGCAACGGGATCGCAACCCTCGGTGTCGCTCCTGCACCGCGCTCAGCCAGTGAGCGGGTATAAAGATATTTTTTAAAAGGTGATTATGTTTTTGTTTTTTATTTTTAAAGGGGTGGCCAAGTGAGTACTTGGCAAATGACAGTGTCCATCATCACTTGTTGTGATGCAACCCATCTGGCCACTGTCCCAAGATAAATGTGGTGGGATGTGCCTCAGATAGGGAGAATGTGTGGCAGTGATTACTTTATCAAGGGTAGGGGCTGCAGGAGCAGAACAGGAGGGGGATGTTTTCCCCCAATACAGAGTTTTGGCAATCTAACCAAAAAAGGGGTGTCAGTTTCTTCAAACCCTGGGTTAAAGGACTTGGGGGAATCCGTGAATCACATTGTGAGAAAGTTATTTCCTTCTCAGAGCTATCTCGGGTGCTGTGCATGTGGCAGGGGGTAAGTCAGTGACAGGAAAAGGTCTGCTTTCAACAGGAAATTTGAGCCACCATGAGGAAGAGAGACAGTGAAGCGCAGGAAAGAAAGGAAGGGACAGAGGCAGGATGCCCTCCCCCATGGGTGAGCCGGGCATGTGGGAGCTTCCTAGGAATCCTTTTTAAAAAACAGCATAATTAAGATTTAATTCACGTACCATTTCAAGTGTACAATTTGATGCTTTTTAGTATATTCACTGGACATTGCACATTTAATATTTATGCGCACACATCATAACAACCTAATTTTAGAATATTTTCATGTCTCCTGCAGGAAACCCCATGTGTATTAGCAGTCACTGCCCATTTGCCCCCATCTCCATCCCCTGCAACCACCGATCTAACTTCTGTGTCCACCGATTTGCCTGCGCTGGGCATTCCAAATATGTGGGAATCATATAACGTGAGCGTTTGCGCTTGGCTTCTTTCACTTAGCATGAAGTTTTTGAGGTTCATCTGTGTTGTAGCAGGCATCAGTAATTTTTTTTTCTGATCAATGTTCCATTCTATGAATATACCACATTTATTTTTAATGATGGATTCCATGAAAAGGGGAGGAGAAATCTAGCAGAGCTGTCACATAGATGACGGCTGTGGCCTGGGTGAAATGGAAGAGAAGGTATAGCTGCCTCTTTGAAAAGACTGGGTTGCCATCAATTGTCAACTTCTTGAAAGCAGGAATCACATCTCTACATATGATTCCCTGCCTGGTCCCCAGCCCCACTGCCTTCCCTGGATTCCCGCCTTCTCGCACAGCATTGCTCCATTTTAAGGATCTATTTTCAATTTTGGGGGTGGAGAATGGATTTAAGGAACCCTACCTCACTGTTTCCTAAATAGTATTTTGATGTTCCAGAAGCGAACAGTAGACGATCTGTTCAAGAATAAAAAAGGAATTTTTGTGTGTGTGATCAAATATGTTTGGGAAAGGATTTCTGTTCCCCTTTTAGAGATATTAAAATGAATCTGAGAATACAAGTGCCTCCAGAAAAACCTCAGCAAAGTATTTGGTGGACTTTGCTTAGGCCAGGGCCATGCAAGATCACCTCTCACTGTCTGTAGTGGCCAGGGTGGTCCACCGAAGAGGGGGGACATCCTTCTTTTGGAAATGCTCTAGGACTTTGCCCCTTACCACTGGCCCAGCCTGACCTTGTTCTCTAGCTGTGATTTCTGGGCTTTTACCCTGATCTCTGGGGCCACGGCCAAATCTCAGCGCTGGAGACTACCTTGTCTTATTCTCAAAGTCATTTTGCTCTTATCAGTGAACCCCAGAAACCCCAGCCTGCCCTAAAAACTCAGCCCGGGGACTGGGGGCTCCGTTACCTCCTGTTCAATTTCTCTGTTGTTCTCTGCATCCTTATCCACTTGGTTGAACAGGCCTCATCATAGATTGCTTGTCATCCCTTGGGACACTCCAGTTTCTTTCACGTTAGGTGTCCTGACATCATGTTCTGCCTGGATGACCCACAGTGAACTGCCACAACCCCCAGCTTCTGTAGTTGCTGTCCCATCCATTCCTGTCCTGCCTTAGGTCCTGATCTCAGTCTCCCAGTCTTTCTTGTGCCATGATAGTTTACTGAGCCCAAGGTGTCATGTCCGAGATATAGCAGTGCCCCTCCGGAGTGTCTTGCACAGGGTACATGCCCAAGACTCTTTGCTCTTGGCTGAAGTTGTGTCAGGGAAGCATCAGTGTGT
>NW_007733416.1:0-1029 GCF_000696425.1 Galeopterus variegatus | reverse complement strand
TTCACGTTAGGTGTCCTGACATCATGTTCTGCCTGGATGACCCACAGTGAACTGCCACAACTCCCAGCTTCTGTAGTTGCTGTCCCATCCATTCCTGTCCTGCCTTAGGTCCTGATCTCAGTCTCCCTGTCTTTCTTGTGCCATGATAGTTTACTGAGCCCAAGGTGTCATGTCCGAGATATAGCAGTGCCCCTCCGGAGTGTCTTGCACGGGGTACATGCCCAAGACTCTTTGCTCTTGGCTGAAGTTGTGTCAGGGAAGCATCAGTGTGTCCACCCTCTCTCAGTGTTTAATTCTCAACCACGTTGTTGCTGAAGGAGCATGAGTTTTAGAGTCAGGCAGACTCTGGTTTTCATCCTGGCCCTGGGACTTAATAGCTATGTCACCTGTGGCAGGATATAAATTTCTCTGACCTTCAGTTTCCTCATCTGTGAAATAAAATGGGGTCAATACATTTACTTCTCTCAGCTGTTGTAAGGATCGATTTAGAATTATTTTAGACAACTTCACTGTTGACAAAAATCCTGTGATTCTGGTATGAATAGTTTCCAAATATCATTTAGAGAGACATGGGAGTAAATAATAGATACAACAAAAGCCCTAGCATGGAATTCTTGTATGTTGTGAGTTACTATTTGAAAATCACTTAGAACAAGGCCTGGCATGTAAGGCATGTAAGTGTTTGATTAAAAAAAAAATCCTTTCTTCTTCCTTCCAGATAATAAGGATCTATGAGCCATTGGCTGAGGTTTCAAAGAAAATAAATTGCAAAAACAAATATGAGGTTGCTGGTCTCACCGGGAGCTGGGGGCAATGTCCTACTTTGGTTGGGTTTACCATGGTAACAACAGACCACGAAAGACAGCCAGAACTTCCAGACAGCATGGAAGAGTTGATTACTGTGCTAGCTGGGAGGTGAAATTTTATTGTATTTTTAAAGAAATTCTCTCACCAAAGAAAAGAAAAACTAAGGGGCCGGCCCGGTGGCGCACTGCTACAGTGCGCTGCTTGGGAGTGCGGTGGCGCTCC
>NW_007733415.1:100345-111460 GCF_000696425.1 Galeopterus variegatus | reverse complement strand
TTAAAAAAAAAAAATGCTCCTGTGAAGACATTCTGTACTTTCTTTTGTCAAGAATTGCTTAATAATTTAATAACAACTAGGGACATTATGAATTAGTTTCTTTGATAGGATCTGCACCTTTCTCTCTGTGGTGGTAGAAAAGAACAAAACCATTTTTTTTTCCTTTTTGTCTTTTTTTCATGACCGGTAACAGGATTGCAACCCTCGGTGTCGCGCCTGCACCGCGCTCAACCAGTGAGCGGACCGGTCTCTATTCCTTTTTGTCTTTTTTTCATGACCGGTAACAGGATTGCAACCCTCGGTGTCGTGCCTGCACCGCGCTCAGCCAGTGAGAGGACCGGTCTCTATATGGGATCCGAACCCTCGGCGGGAGCGCCGCTGCGCTCCCAAGTGCTGCACTCTACTGAGTGCGCCACCAGGCCGGCCCAAGAACAAAACCATTTTAACAACTGCAACAAATTATACAAATCAGACATATTGATACATTCTAGAATAAGGTATTAATTGGGGAATGGATTTTTCTCAGAGTAATAATATCACCTTTTTAATAATGTGAAATTTTCTTTTAGTATTACATCAGTCACCAAACTTCTATTTTGTATTAAAATTACTTGATCAAAGAAAAAGTGTCCTGACTCCATTAACGTGGGGGTGCTTGGAATGTGGCTAACTTATTCTGTCTATAACTAAGCTTGACAGACCAGCGCAAAGTACAAAACCAACAATTTTCGTTTAAAGATCTATACTTCATTGAGGTTTATTACAGCGAGGAAATATTCCTTCTTAGAAGCTTTCCAATCCTCTTTTCATCAATAACGCCACTCTCAGTTTCTGGTAACAGCTTGCAATGGATCATTAGATAAATGCCTTTTTAATAAAGAGAATCCAGGTGTACTGGTAGAATACTGTGACTGAGAAGCTTTAATCTCTCAGCTTCATTAGGCAGGGACAGGCTATCATGATCTTTTCTGACTTCTTCTGCTTGAGTTGCCAACCCTTACCTATGGCTATTAATGATGACAGCCTGTTCATTACTTTATGAGAACACAGAAACATTTTCATGTCTTACATATTTCTCTATCCCCCAAGAATGGCAATTCAGAAAGTCACTGCCATGCAATGGGAGCTAAGTGCCTCTGTTTCTTACCTTAGCAGGCAATTCCAAAATTGGCATCAAAATTCAGAATTTATAATCATGGGCTTCCATTGATTCAGATAATATTTTTTTTTCCTGTTTACCAATTTACTCTGGAGGCATGCACAAAAATCAGACCATTAATTATAATCCGTGAAATGTTAAATGACGATAACATCTAACCTATTTTCTTCTTAAAGCCACATGATAAATATAATTCTCACTCTTAGAGATGCCAGTCTGCTAAAGAGCAGTCTCTTGACATGAAGTGAGAAACCAGTCAGGTCCAGAATCACAGTTGGCTGACACGTAGCAAAACACTCATTTTTAGGATGACTAAAAACAATCTCTTTTTAAATCTTTATATTTATGTGTTTATAACAGAGAAGGAAACCACATAATTTTTATGAACTTAGAACTTTTCTAGGGAGCTGAGCACACAGGAAAAATAAGCAAGTTGATGGAGGCTTGAGAGATTATATCCAGTAAAAGTTATACCTGCCTTAAAATAAAATTAGCAACCAAGATGTCCTTCAACAGCTGAATGGATAAACACGCAGACAACAGAAAATTTCTCACTACTAAAAGTAAATGAGCTATCAAGCCATGCAAAGACATGGAGGAACCTTCAATGCACATTATAAAGTGAAAGAAGCCAGTCTCAAAAGGCTACCTATTGTACGATTCCAACTAGAGGACACTCTGAAAAGGGTAAAATTGTGAAGACAGTAAAAAAATCAATGGTTGCCTGAGGTTAGGAGAGAGAGATGAACAGGCAGAGTACAGAGGATTTTTAGGGCAGTGAAACTCAAACCAAAATGAACCCTCAGGTCAACTGTGAACTTTGGGTGACAATAATGTGTCAATGTATGTTTATCAATTGCAACCGACATGCCTCTCTAGAGAGGGATGTTAATAATCTCTGTATCTCAATTTTACTGGGAAACTAAACGTGCTCATAGCTTTAAAAAAAATATGTATTGGGCCGAGCCCGTGGCGCACTCGGAGAGTGCGGCGCTGGGAGCGCAGCAGTGCTCCCGCCGCGGGTTCAGATCCTATATAGGAATGGCCGGCGCGCTCAATGGCTGAGCACGGTGTGGCCGGTCACAAAAAGGACAAAAAAAAAAAAAAAAAAAAAAAAAAAAAAAAAAAGTATTAATTAGCTGAAAACCAAAAAAAAATATCCATGCATTTTTAAATGAAATTCATTGTTCTGAGAGTTACAGGTTTGCTAGGACTTTGAAATAGGTTGTTGCCTCAAGAGATAGGTTAGATAAAATTGTTTTGGCCATTTCTTACTTGAAAACAGAATGATAATATGTGTTTTTTTTTTTTTTTTCAAGGGATCTGGGCCAAAATTTAAGGAATTTCTAGGAAGTTAGAAATAAATTGTATTAAGAATGGAGAGAAAAATACATGGGCTTTGGAAGGAAGGACATAAGAAAATTCTACATGATGATATGATAATGCTTTATGGATAAATATAAAAATATATATTTTTAACGTAATAGTGGATGTTCTCACAATGAAGACACATCTATACCTCCAAGATGGCAAACCTCAGACTGGGTCTGGACCTGTGTTTGGATTTCTGTGGTTGAAATAGGTTATAGATTTTGTGAGCTTTGAGTTCTGAATATTTTTTTTTTTCTAAATGGCAATGAGGTTACTGGCTCTTGAGTACTCTCTCTAATCTCTGATTGCCATATGGGATAGTGAAAGGATCATGGATTTCCTTTTTCTGGGTGATCCTGGGGAGACAGAACTGAAACACATCCTTTCTCGTTATNTGTATTAAGAATGGAGAGAAAAATACATGGGCTTTGGAAGGAAGGACATAAGAAAATTCTATATGATGATATGATAATGCTTTATGGATAAATATAAAAAAATATATTTTTAACGTAATAGTGGATGTTCTCACAATGAAGACACATCTATACCTCCAAGATGGCAAACCTCAGACTGGGTCTGGACCTGTGCTTGGATTTCTGTGGTTGAAATAGGTTATAGATTTTGTGAGCTTTGAGTTCTGAATATTTTTTTTTTCTGAATGGCAATGAGGTTACTGGCTCTTGAGTACTCTCTCTAATCTCTGATTGCCATATGGGATAGTGAAAGGATCGAGGATTTCCTTTTTCTGGGTGATCCTGGGGAGACAGAACTGAAACACATCCTTTCTCGTTATAATGTGCTTCCTCTATTTGTGCTATTATTTCCAGATTTTTATTTTGTTTGGCAACAAGAGAAAGTAGAAATTAAATTTATAATAGGCTGACCATCTTGAATGTTTTAACAAAAATAAATTATTCACAGAAACATTACTATAGGACAAATGATCTCTTGGGATGCCTTCTTCCTATTGACCACTAGCAGATCTCCCCTTGAAGTTCCTCATCCATCGCCATGGATACTGGGCCAAGAAGGGGTAGGGTTTTGACATGTCAAGAAGGCATCATAGTTTTTCTTTTTCTTTTTTTCAAAGATACTATTGTATACAGTATAAAGCCCAAAAATGCACTCTTCCTATTTTTCCTGATATCAAAATATCAGTTATCACTGTTAAATTATTAGTGATGTCCCTAAAGGTTACTGGTGCTTGGGGATAATTTTTAACACATTCCTGAAGACAACAGGAACATTCTGTTTTTTTCAATAGTTAACATTAAATGTTGGAAACCATTCTCCTGTGGCTTCAGAGTATAATCAATTATGCAAACACAACCATGCTGCAGTATGATGAATTATAGAAATTTATATTCCATCGCACATTGAAGACTTGAAGCTGAAAATGATCGCTGCCAATGTTCTGAAACAGGTCAGAGACTTAGAATGATGGAGCTTTCCAAATATGTAAACCTTTACACTCTAAAGAATATCTGCTACTGGACCATCTCATAGATATAAAAAAATGTCTTCATAATTTATTCTGTGGCATTCTGACTTGACTATTTCAGTCTCTACCTTATACAAAATGATAGAATCATGCTTCACTTGATTGATAGAAATCTTATCTAGAAAGTCTTCTCTGCCATTAACAGGCACATACATTCTTTTTGCTTACCTAAACTGTTTTTTCCTGTGGTTATGAAGAATTCATATTTCCAAGAGCTGGTACATTAAAGAGGTCAGTGAAAAAGAAAGTAGAAACAAATTATGTAGGTATAGAGTGAGTGCAGATCATATACATTCCTTTTCAATAGATTTCCACTGCAAATATAAAAATACACTCTTCTAGAAAATGATTGTTAATATATAGAAGTGGTACATACCTTTTAATTCTTTTGATTAGAATCAATAATAGAACTCTACAGAGATAAATAATCCTCTAGCTTTGCCATCTGCTTTCTTTCCTGTCAAATTAGGATACAATAATGCGTCTACCCATGTCAGTGTGTGCAGGAGATAATTTTAGAAGATGCTGTCTTTGAGAGAATTTTAAAGGATGAAGCCAAATAATTTGTTATTCAATGCATTTTTTTAATGCTGTGATAAAGTTTGCCTTCCATCTATCCGGATTCAGAAGATTGGTGTTTTTACCATGCTGGTAGCTCGAATACCCCATCTACTATGCAATGCGTCAACCGAAAACACATAAGCAACTGCACACAGAACTGCCATATGATCCGGCCATCACACTGCTGTGTATATACCCAAAGGAAAGGAAATCACCATGTAGAAGGGACCCCTGCACTCCCACGTTTATTGCAGTTCTATTTACAATAGCCATGATATGGAACCAACATCAATGCCCATCATCAGATGAGTGGAAAAGGAAAATGCGGTATATTTGTACAATGAAATGCTATTCAGCCATAAAAAACAATGAAATTCTGCCACTAGCAGCAACATGGATGAACTTAGAGAAAATCATGTTAAGGGAAGTAAGCCAGGCACAGAAAGAGAAATACTGCATACCTCACTTATACATGTGAGCTAATAAATATTTTTTTTAAAAATGCAACAATCACAATAATACATTGAACTTTTTAAGAGAACAGAACTGAGGTTGCCAGGAGTGAGAAAGGTGCAGAGGGGAGGGGGGAAGGGAGGAATTGGTAAAGGGCCACAAAAATCAATTGCATAGTATAATAATGAATATACTAATTATCCTGATTTCAGCATCACATATTACACACCGCTATGGATATTCAATGCTATACCCCACAGGTATGTACAATCATCCATGTCCCAATTTTAAAAAAAAGGAAAAACCATAATGTTATCAAAATAAAGCTTAAAGAAAACGTGTAGTATAAAAAAAATAAATAAACTAGCCTCATAGATACAGTATCTACAAATAAATGGGTGCATTTTCAAGTTAATCCCATCAGGTGTTCAATGTAGCAGTTATATTGACAGGGTCTCCATATATGACCCATAGGTTAGAGATCAGATTTGCATAAAACGTGAGCAGAAAACCCTTCATCTTTCAATGATGGACACTTGGGGATAATCCAAGAAACAGTGTGCTCATTTTTAGGGGAAAAACAAATCAAGTCTAACTCTCTCTTCCCAAAGCAAACCAAACCATGTAAAAGCTCCCGCTCACACAGATGAGATCGTGGAGGAAAGTCATTTTGGGTAAAAGTTGGAATTTAGATATTAGTGCACCCCATCCCCCACTACGCACAGACAAATTTGCCCAGGCTTTCAGAGTGTTTTAACATTTTCCAGAACTACCACGACTGAGTGAGGCACCAGAACTGGGTGAACTATTCTTGGTAAAAGCTGCACGTCAGGCACTGAAACAGAGACAGATGTGCAGAAAAGGTTTTGGTGATGATAATTAATGACTGCTTGGTGATAAAATGTCCCTGTTTAAATTATAAGATTCATCATACTTCCCCCCCTGCCCTGCCCCTTATGTTTTGCTGTTGGAAAATGGTTTGGAGTAACATGACATTTAACATCGTTGAATTATTCTCTGACTAAAACAGACTCAGGAACGGTAGTTTCAATCAACTTCTGGGCATACAGCCCCTTTCGAAACCCTTTAGTTTTGAAATCTTTCAAGGGAATGGAGTCCTTTTATTAACATCAGTTATTGAAATACATGGGTTATTTGTGGGGTTGTTTGGGCAAATGGGAAATATCAAAATATCTATTTTCTCTTCCCCAATCTTCTAGACAAGTTTACAAAAAATTATAATGAGGTTGCTTTTTCCTGCAGGGAGCTGGTTTGAAAACTGCTGTGAATGACTCATCTGATCTTATATAGTTTGGGCTACGTGTCAACAAAAGAGATATTTACCATAGCTGCACATCTACTGACCTTAAGTCCATCCTATTAAAGTTCATTAATGTATTTCCACCCATGGCTCCTCTCCATCAGACCAAGAAAAATGTACAGCTGGTGTCTCTTTCCAGTGCTCTTACCTCTGAAACGGTGCGAGTGGAAGCTCAGGTTGCACATATCAAACTTCACCTTGCTAAAAGTGACATGATTTGGTAATAGGAACAATTAAAACATGTCTCTGATTAGAGAGTTTTTACCAGCCCCAAATTTGCTCATATGGATGTTCTATCTGAAGCAGGAAACGAGTCTTTCCAGTAGAACCTTTAATGCTAGAACGGCCAGTATTTCCTTCTATCAAGGTGTGTGTCTATGCATGTCCTCCACACACAGCTGGACGCTACCTTTAACTTCATTTATCCCAGCCAAGTTTCAACCATCCCAAGCAAAAGTTTGAATTGTCTTTTACACAGGGAAAATAGAACCCTTACCTCAACAGACTCAGTGAAAGTTTTTGAACTGCGTTTATAATGAAAAATATTATATAAGGATTTGGGAAGTGGGGTGGGTGGAGACAGGTTGCCTAATATTGCTCAGACTTCTCTTTGTGACTCTAAATGTCAGAAAACAATGGCACAATATAAATATATCTTTTAAAGAATAATATCTGTGACCCCATATGTTATAACTACTAAGGTTTTCACTTGCAAATGAGGGAAATTCATAACAATTACTCAGTTTATGATATGTTCATTGTTTTAAGAAATGAATAGAGCATATATACAAAATTAGAAATATGAAACAAAATTTAGAACTAAATAATGAAAAAATGCAGTGAATGAGATGAAATGTATATATATCAAATTCTTTGGGAAATAAAAGATAAAACAAAATGCCAAAGTAACAACAACTTTATGAAGTTACATATATAGCTTCTATGTACAATTTATACATGATATCTCACATACATAAATGTAACACAAAGTAAAACTTGGATTCATCTAAGTTATGACTACATACAAGTGAGAAATAAAGTGTTAAAATTTGTAAAATGTATATAAATATGCAATTTACATATTAATTTATATTGCATATATACTTAATGAAAAATAAAACCTAGATCAGTGTAAATTATGAATATATAAAAGAAATAAGAAATGAAACGTTAAAATTGATTTAATTTATATGTATACAATTTACCTAATTTTATCATATAATATATATAAATGTAGTACAAAATAAATCTCAGATCAATCTCAATTATGACTGAATATAAGAAATGAGAAATAAGACATTAAAAGGCAATGATTTCAGCATTGCATTAAAGAAAATACAACATGGCTTTGGGGATTGACTCTAGGCTTGAAGGTTTGTTGAGCATTTAATTGTATAATTAATTACATGAGAAAATGATCTCTAATCAATATATAAGACTAACTTGATAGAAGCCAAGGCATAAATGTTCAAAATTAATTATTTTAAGTATCTTCAGTACTTAGTATTATAAGTGTTATTTATTTAACTCTTGATATTTATGAGACACTGGAAAAGCCTATTTCTAATATTATTTTATTCCCTTCTCATCCCAGCCCCATGCAGTAGGTACCATCACATGTATGCCTACGATCTGCTCAGAGAATATTTTGGAAGCAGGTCAACTTTCAATCTTAGTAATCAACCCTTGGGTATTTATTTAACTCTTGATATTTATGAGACACTGGAAAAGCCCTTTTCTAATATTATATTATTCCCTTCTCATCCCAGCCCCATGCAGTAGGTACCATCACATGTATGCCTAAGATCTGCTCAGAGAATATTTTGGAAGCAGGTCAACTTTCAATCTTAGTAATCAACCCTTGGGATAATCTGTACTTAAGTAGAATTTCCCATTCCTTAGCTACCTCTGTTTATAAGAACATCCTTTTGCTTCCTGTTACACACATAGGGCTTATTCAGTTTACATTAAGAGAGCAGCACACAATATAGCCTACCCTGCAAAGTAACATCCAGGGCACAATTTCACTTCTTCAAATAAACTGCATATGCTCACTGGAGCAGATTACCTAAGATAGAAGAGGTTTAATTTATACCTCTTCAAAATTAGCTTCTATTCCTTGATGTTATCAAAATTTAATGAGCGAAGAGCTGATCTGTTTCTTTATCTAAGACGGCAAACTCCTTGAGGACAGATGGTTGTGTTTGTTGTGGTATCCAAAACTTCTAGAAGCATGCCTGACATGGAATAAACATGCAACATTTTTCTGAATGACAAATAAATTCAAATAGCCATGGCTTTATGAGAAAGCTGTAAGCCGTGAACTTGTTGCAAACACGACCTGTGATTTTTCAAGCACTGTAAGAGGTGAGCTTCTTTAGCTGGAAGAAAGAGCTTTGATTTTGTAACTACAGCAAGAGTACATTCTTGGAAGCACCTTGGACCCTCTCAGAATCCATAGAAGGATGCAGAATTGGGCTTGGGAACAGGCAAAAGCAAGCCAGCCAGGAGCCTGGAACAGGAACCAAAATGAAAGGCTCGATGTAGAAGCCTCTGATCAGGCATATTTCAGCTGCTTGAATGGCTTGGAGTGTTATCTTCTTTCAGACACTTAAATTGTGGTTTCCTGGAAACTTTATCTTTGAGAAAGGTAACCTGAACTGCAGAGCCCTGTGCTGCATCCTAATAAACTTGGAATCTTCCTGGAGAATGATATTTATTCATCAAGTCATTCTTCTTGGGAGTGTCCCTGTGATAAGCACATATGCATTCTGAGCATGCTGTGACACCCATGTCAGCACCCACACTCTCCACAGAGCTATCACAGCATTTCCAAAGCTCTGTTCAGCCAGACACGGTGTATTTATGAAATGGCTCTGATTTTTCCTCCCTGGTCATCATATAGAGAAATTAAATAAAACGAGCTTTTGAAAAATGTCTTTTGCTGAAGCTCCCAGACAATTGCATAACCATCAAATTATTTGTTGTAGGCTGGATGTTTATTTAAATGCGAGGAAATGAGGGAGTGAGGAAACAAAAAAGAATTGGACGGATGTTGCTACCATTTGTAGAGACTGTAGACAGATGAACTTGAGAAGCTAGAAGGGGATATAAATGTCAGTTGTTTTTCTCATGTTTTGGGTGAGAAATAGAAGCAAATTTAAGCAAAAAACAAGCTCGAAGAGGGAAAATATACAGATGGGGTGGTAGGTAAGTCTCAGTTGCTTTGATTAGGATTGTTGCAGAGAAGCATCTAGAATAAATAGGGAGGAGGGTCAAAACCAGAACACTGTGGAATGTTAACACTAGCTCCATATTTTCTAATTTTTGGGGGGTTTGGGGGGCAGCTGGTGGGTTTGGGGATCCGAACCTGTGACCTTGGCATTATAATGCTGCACTGTAACTGATCTAACTGCCCAGCCCTATTTCTTCTTAAGTTTTATGCACATGT
The DNA here is from genome assembly GCF_000696425.1 of Galeopterus variegatus. Classification (NCBI taxonomy): domain Eukaryota; kingdom Metazoa; phylum Chordata; class Mammalia; order Dermoptera; family Cynocephalidae; genus Galeopterus; species Galeopterus variegatus. The sequence goes on along the minus strand of NW_007733415.1, from coordinate 101,643 downwards.
TTAATAGTCACTATGGCAGAACCAAGAAAAGTGAATATTGAAGAGGCAAAGAAAGTGTAATTTTAGGAAAAAAATGATTGGGTGGTTTATGTAAGGATTTTGAAAAGTGGACAAATTATTGTTATGCAAAAAATCTAATTGTCAGAGACAGGCGACAACACCCCAGAGAACAATGGATGGGCGTTTGAATTCCACTAAAACTTAAAAAGGACAAATCATTTACTTTTTTTAACTATTATAGAATGCAGGGAAAAGAGGAAAATGTATTGATTTTTATACCATTCCAGGCACAAAAATCAAAGAAAGTTTTTACAAAGAAAGCTATAGAGCAATTCCTTTTACAAATGTGACTACATCTAAATAAAACATTTAAAATATAGCAGAGCATTATAAAAAAACTATTCCCATTATGTGGGGTTCATACCAGAAATAAAGGATAATCCATTATAAAATTGAAATGTATGAATTCTATTTTCTAGATTAATAATCCATAATGAAAAATATAAGAATATTTTCATAGAATCTGAAAAGGCCTATATAAAAGTTATCTTTTTTTAATAGAAAACAAGTAGGGGAAAATAAATCTTTACTTAATGTTATATATGCATACACATATAGGTAGAAATAAGCATCATGTTTACTCTTAAAACCTTAGACATTCTGGAAAAATCATGACTGAAAGATATTCCCCCCCCCCACCCTGTGAAGAGTATTCTGGTGGTAGTAACCAAAGAAATTTGACATAAGTGTCATAAAAGATGTGAAATAGTAGAGCAGGTGACAAATATATCATTAGGTATACATTTGCATAAATAAAAAGTCTAACAACTACCAGAAAAATATGTTTCAGTTAATTCAGTAAAATTTCTAAGTTTAAGTTAGTATATCATTACACATTAACGTATTCCACCTCTCTATTTACACAATCTTAAACACAAACAACAACCAGATGGATTTAATAACAGAAGTTGCTGACTACCATACTAACAAAAAAGATAAAAACAGCAATTATTTAACATGCTACTAGAGACTGTATTGAGACATTATGCCACCCAGAGCGAAACCCAATTTGGTTTCCTAGTACACAATGGGTTATAAACTTGAATGAAACATTCTTGATTTTTCTAAAAGGTATCCAGACTGGGAATTTCTTGCTCAAAGCAAGACTGTATTGAGACATTATGCCACCCAGAGCGAAACCCAATTTGGTTTCCTAGTACACAATGGGTTATAAACCTGAATGAAACATTCTTGATTTTTCTAAAAGGTATCCAGACTGGGAATTTCTTGCTCAAAGC
>NW_007733415.1:98671-99808 GCF_000696425.1 Galeopterus variegatus | reverse complement strand
TGAATGAAACATTCTTGATTTTTCTAAAAGGTATCCAGACTGGGAATTTCTTGCTCAAAGCAATGAGGTAAAAAACACCTAACCCCACAATTATTACTTGTATCTAAGGGGCAGTGAGACCTAGGACCCTGCCTCAGTTTGTCCAAGCTGCCATAACAAAATATCATAGACTGGGCATCATAAACAACAGGCTTTTATCTCTCCCAGTTCTGCAGGCTGGAAGTCCAATATCGAGGTGTGGCAGATTCTGTGTGTGGTGAGGACAAGCTTTCTGGCTTGCAAATGGTCACCTTCTCCCTGTGTCCTCACATGGTGGACAGAGAGGGCTGTGTGGTCTCTTACTCTTCTTTTAATATCACTAATTTCATCATAAGAGTTCCCATCCTCATGGCCTTATCTAGCCATAATTACCTCCCACAGATCCCGTGTCCAAATACTATCCCATTGGAGGTTAGGACTCCACCATATACATTTTATTATGGCCATTCCGTTCATAATAAACCCTTCTTCACTCTCAACCAGACAATCATGTCAGTCCTGTATCCAAAGATGTAAGGTGGGCAGAGGCCAGGAGAGGAACCCCAGGAACCCTGGAGACTGAGGTTATAGCACCCCGAAGGTAGAAAGGTCAGGGTACCATTTTTAAACAATGCCTAGTGAATACCCAACGTTCTTTCTTTCTTTTTTTTTAACCACTGCTGCAGACAGATTGAACTGTGTCTCCCAAAATCCATACATTAGAAGCTTAATTTCCACTGTAACTGTTGAAGGTGAGAAATCCTATTACAGTAATTGAAAGATGGGGCTTTGGAGAGCTGATTAGATTGTGGGGCCAGGATGTAGTAAATGGATTAATAATGGTGGTCAGGCATATGGTTTTGAGGGCTTAAAAAGGAGATTTCTGCCATATGAGACCCCTGGGTCACTGTCGCCACCTCTGTGGATTTTCCAGTCCCTAAAATTGTAAGCAATAAGTTTTCTTTTCTTTAAAAATTATCCAGTTCCAAGTATTTTGTTATAAGCAACAGAAATGGACTAATACAATCACCAACACTATCATTTGAGATCATTTTTTCATTGCCCATCCACACACAGATATTTTAAGGCATTTTACTCTTCATTGGGGAAATCGTCTTT
>NW_007733415.1:96131-98509 GCF_000696425.1 Galeopterus variegatus | reverse complement strand
CTGTGGATTTTCCAGTCCCTAAAATTGTAAGCAATAAGTTTTCTTTTCTTTAAAAATTATCCAGTTCCAAGTATTTTGTTATAAGCAACAGAGACGGACTAATACAATCACCAACACTATCATTTGAGATCATTTTTTTATTGCCCATCCACACACAGATATTTTAAGGCATTTTACTCTTCATTGGGGAAATCGTCTTTGTTACAAATGTTTCCTATTTTGTCTGTCTCTAGTTCCTTCTCTTCCCCTAATTATCCATGGTGGTTTCTGACTTCAAACAGAGCTTCACGGATATGCATATGTATCTCAAAGAAATACCAATATTTAGGCTACCATGAGTCCTGGAATACAGTAGGTGGAAAGAGAAATTCAATGAAGATATTTAATAGGACGGAATTGGGGACATTGCCGGTAAGTTCTATGGCTTGCTTTCAGGGACTGTTCCTAGCTCCTAGTTCCCATTAGTGTAACGTAGGCAATAGTGATACACATCACATTTCTACCGTGCATACCTGTCTCCTGCATCTTCTGCTCTATTACCCAGTCCAATGGCAAGATGACCTTGAAGTTCTTTGAACAGCAAAGCCCTTTTCAGCCCCTGTCTTTGAAGGAGCAGATGTAATAGATATTTGCCTCTGTAGCGTGGGGCTGGGGGGAAATCACAGTGGACTATGATCTTAGCAAGAAATAAAATCGTGTTGGGTGAAGCCACTGGGATTTAGGGTTGTTCCTACAGCAGGTAGCTTCTTCTAGCACATATAATGATCAGACCAAGATTTGCAGCTCAGAACATTTGACAAGCCACTGTCCCATGGAAACTCAGGTCATCCGTCATATAAAAAGGAGTTAAAGGTATCTAGCTTCTCATCCATGTAGTGGAAAACAGCACAGGCAATATGTGAAAGCAATATGAGAAGAATATTTTAAAAATCTTATATGTGGGAGTTTAAAACAGTCGAGTTTATAGAAGTAGAGAGGAGACTTGTACTTACTAGAGGCTGGGAAGGGGTGGGAAGGGAGATAGGGGGAGTTTGGTTAATGGACACAAACTTGCAGCTAGACAGGAATAAGTCCAACTGGTGCACAGCTGTGCTAGGCGTCTATAATTCACAATAACTTATCCTATGTTCTCAGTTGACTAGAAGAGAGGAGCTCAAATGCTCTCATCACCAAGAAATGATAAATTTTTGCAGTGATGAGTATGCACGTTACCCTGATCTGATCATCACACATTGTATATATGTTTCAAAATAAGACTCTGTGCTTTATAAATATGTACAATCGATACATGTCAGTTAAAAAGTAAATTAAAAAACAAAATCTTTACATTGCTAAGAAATCATTAAGTTTCAGGCTAGTTATTTTAGACATAAAAGGGTTGTAGGTGCAACCATGGTTTCCTCCACAATCCGACCTAGCTCGTGGCCCATCCACGTCAACATCAAACTCTATCTGCTCATGTTTTATGTTAAAGATGAAAACCCCTTTTCCCCCCTGCAGTTGGTATTTCCCTTTGCATGCCCAGGAAAGAAGAAAACCACAAAGAGATTAAATGAATATTAAGATGACCATTTGATTGAGATTGTCCTAAATCTCAGTTAGTGAACATTAACTCAACTGAGCTTGCTTAGTTTGGCTGCATAGACTATACTTTTATTTAAGAGCTCAATTTGTTTTTCTTAAAAAAAAAACTTTTCTTCCTTTCTCGCTAAACACTTGGCACTGGGTCAAATGAAAATGACAGACAAGCAGACAAACTTTTCTGCACAAAAAATATCACATTCCAGATGGTCTGTTTCTAAAGGAAGGTCTACGCTCGTGATATAATGCCAGAATTGTTGTATTCAAGTGAAAAAATCTTTGTTTTGTGTGTTTGTATTTTAAACACCACCAGTGTGGTTTATTCCTGATTCTCAAACCTTGAAAGTCCAAATGGAACCTAAAAGACACCTGCCTGTCGGGGTCAGCGAGAAACAGAACGTTACTGGCATCATAAGATGCGACATGACTTCCCTTCAAATAAATTGCTTTCTTTAGAGAAGACGTCCTTTTTCTTTTTAGTCAGTCCTTATAATTTAAAGCAAAACAAAAAACAGACATCAATCTGTGAGAGTCACAGGTCTACAGAAAAAAAAGAAGACACACATCTAGCAAAGTGAGAATTGAAAAGGAATGGAAGGATATTTCCTACCCTGACATTCTGACATCTAATAATTGTCAGACTTTGCAGATGCTAATAGTATTTGGATCCGTTAAGCTGATGAAGATACAAATGGAGAGCTAAGTTATAATGTACCATCAATTAATGAATACAGATCTCAAAACGTACAATTTTCCTCTGGCATGTGGTGTTTCTTCTGTTTCTGTCTACAGTGGTC
>NW_007733415.1:93737-94955 GCF_000696425.1 Galeopterus variegatus | reverse complement strand
AGAGGAAAAAAAATTTTCTTCAAGTCTAACACCTTATAAATCAGGGTGTGTTGTTGTATTAGTCCATTTCTGTTACTTATAACAGAATACCTGAAACTGAGTCATTCATCCAGAAACGAAATTTATTGCTTACAGTTTTGGAGACTGCAAAGTCCAAGCTCCAGGGAACACATGCAGTGAGGGTCTTCTTCGTGGTGGTAACTCTACAGTGACCAGGGTGTCACAAGGTGAGAAAGGGCTGAGCGAGAGAGAGCTGACCTGCTCACTGGCTCTCCTTATAAAGCCATCAGAACCACACCCATTATTCCACGAATGGATCAATCTATTCTAAAGGAAACAGTCCTTATAATCTATCACTTTTTAAAGTCCCCACCTTTCAAATACCATAATTGGATTTTCCACCTTCCTAACACTGTTACAATGGGGTCAGGTTTCCAATACATGAACTTTTGGGGATCACATCTTACCCACAGCGGTTGTTGGTGGGCTCTTTCTCACGTAAACCATGCTTGTCAGGATGCTCTACCTTCTTGCCTCTCAGGTGCAGACACTTGTAAACTCAGCTTGCAGAGCTGGAGGTTTTTGAAGTTTTTCAAAGGGAGGTGTCAGTAGAATCCCACGTTCTTCCCGCATTGCTAGTCTGAGAAACCTCATCAGACTTTTCTCCCTTTCTCATCTCCAATGTGGTTAGGACATCCCCAACCTTCAGAACAAGAACCAGACTGGAGACCTCTGGCTTCCCACTCCCAGATCCTCAGGGACTGTTGATTCTTCTGACCTTCAGCCAGTGAAATCACAAACAGAAAAGGGTAAAGAAAATAGTGGTTTTCTTCCAATGGTATGAAATAGAACATCCTCTCTCTCCTTCACTTCCATTTCTTGGTACAACTGAAGGTCATTCTATTATTTTCTCTTGGCTGCTGAGACAAAGGACCTCAGACCAGGTGGCTTAGGCAATAGGTATTTATTCTCTCCATGCCAGAGGCCACATGTCTGACCTTAAGGAGGTGTCTTTTCAAGGCTCTGAGGGAGAATCCATTCAATGCCCCTTAGTTTTTGGTGATTTGCTGAAGGTGCTTTGTGTTCCTCTACTTGTAGATGCATCACCCTAATCTCTGCCTTTTTCTCCACATGAATGTCTCCCTGTGTGTGTGTGCGTCCCTGACCAAATTTCTCCTTTTTCTGAGGATACCAGTCCTATGGAATTAAGGGTCCAGG
>NW_007733415.1:80547-93592 GCF_000696425.1 Galeopterus variegatus | reverse complement strand
TTCTCTTGGCTGCTGAGACAAAGGACCTCAGACCAGGTGGCTTAGGCAATAGGTATTTATTCTCTCCATGCCAGAGGCCACATGTCTGACCTTAAGGAGGTGTCTTTTCAAGGCTCTGAGGGAGAATCCATTCAATGCCCCTTAGTTTTTGGTGATTTGCTGAAGGTGCTTTGTGTTCCTCTACTTGTAGATGCATCACCCCAATCTCTGCCTTTTTCTCCACATGAATGTCTCCCTGTGTGTGTGTGTCCCTGACCAAATTTCTCCTTTTTCTGAGGATACCAGTCCTATGGAATTAAGGGTCCAGGATGACCTTGTTTTAGCTAATTAGTTTCCAAACCTAATCACATTCTGAGATCCTTGCTTTAGGATGTTAATATATGAATTTTCAGGGACGGCACAGTCTGTCCCCAAACAGTCTCTAAGCAGAAAGCATTCCCAAATCTTGTCTTACAAAACCATGTCCTGATACAAGGGTGCAGAGGGGTAGGAAGTACATGGAAAGCTGGAGTCAAATAGCAACGCATTGCATAATTGGGAGATGATGAAAAACAGCTCAGTCACAATACAGTTGGGAGTCTATAATGCCAGTGACACAGCAAACTATGGGACTACAGTTTGGGATGGCTGTTTAACCACCTCTTGGGGAAAGCAGTTTGCAAAAGGCTTCTGGGAGAGTCATGCATTTCAGTGAGTCTTGAAGGATGGGTGTGAGCTGTCAAAAAAGAGAAATGGAGGAAAGGCTGACTACAAAGGGGGGCGTTTCAAGAGTCTGGTGACCAGGAGAATGCAGGGAGCTCCACATGCAGGAATACACAGTGCAGATGAATCAGTGCTGTAAAAAGCCACCTCCCCTTTTTTTTTATAGAAACTTTTTCTTTTTTATTGTATCATAGTTGATTGTAAATATCTGCAGGGTACAGTGCTGTATATGAATACCTGTGTGCAATATGTGATGCTCAAATCAGGATAATTAGTATATTCAACAATATACAATGTAACCATTTGTCATGGCCTTGACCAATTCCTTCCTTATTCCTCCTCCCCCCCAACCCCTCTTCCACCTCTGGTAACCTCAGTTCTGTTCTCTCTTTTTGAAAGTTCAACATATTATTGTGATCATTGTCTTTTTTTCTTTCTTTAATTAATTTATTCTTTAGCTCCTACTTATGTGGTATTTCTCTTTCTGCACCTGACTTATTTTACTTAATGTGATTTTCTCTAAGTTCATCCATGTTGCTGCTAATAGCAGTATTTCATCCTTTTTTATGGTACAGTAGTATTCCATTGTGTAGATATACCACAGTTTCCTTATCCACTTATCCAACAATGGACATTTAGGTTGGTTCCAATTCTTGGCTATTGTAAATATAGCTGTGATAAACATGGGAGTGCAGGTATCCCTTTGACATGATGTGGGATTGGTGGGTCATAGAGCTGTTTTATCTGTAGTTGTAGTAGGAAACTCCATACCGTTTTCCATAATAGCTACACTAATTTACAGTCCCACCAACAGTGTAGGAGGGTTCCCCTTTCTCTTCATCCCTGTCAGCATTTATTTTTCTCTGTCTTTTTGATAATGGCCAGTCTAACTGGGGTGACTTGATACCTCAATGTGGTTTTGATTTGCATTTCCCTGATGCTGAGTGATGTTGAGCATTTTTTCATGTGTCTGTGGCCATTCATATATCTTCCTTTGACAAATGGCTATTCAGCTCCTTTGCCCATTTTTTTAAATTGGGTTATTTGGGTTTTTTGTTTGTTTGTTTGTTTGTTTGTTTGTTTTACTGTTAAATTGCTTAAGTTCCTTGTATATTCTGGATATCAATCCATTGTCAGATGCATAGTTTGCAACAATTTTTTCCACTGTGTAGGTTGTCTTTTCACTCTGTTTATTGTTTCTTTTGTGGTTCAGAAACAAAAAAGCTGCCACTTACACTGAGGGGGTGATAGGTACTGCCAGACTGACACAAGTACTTTTATCCTCTGGGTGTGCACAGCCCTTAAATTTGGTGTGCATTTGTCTACCTGAATGGAAGCTTTCCTACGTTCTGTGCTGGCTGTTGGGATTGGAGTTTCTCCCTGCTTGTGAGACTCAGTATTCCAGACCCTGAGTCCTACTGCACTCTGGGCATTCCTGAATGAAAGATGCAGATGAGCTTTGTTTAGCTTACAGCAAATTCTGTGCATGCTCTGCTCTTACTCTCTTTTCAAATGCAATTTGAAGAGTGACTTTGATGGACAGAGCCCTTTGAGTAAGGGGCTCTGACTGTTTAGAGCCTCCTTGTTTTATATATATTGTGTTTGGTTGAGGTCCCCAAGTCATTTTCACTGACATGTTGGGATTTAATTTTGAATGTGCTGCTGCTATCTGAGTGCTCTGCATAATGTGGTTGATTGGGGAAAGCCCTGGTCTGACAGCCCGATGCTATTTTAGGGTTTAGTTTCAGGTCTCTCTGCTTTGTCAAGCTTCTCTCTAGAGAGATGAAAAATGTAGCCATAAGCCGAGTTGCAAAAGCAGTCAGGGTGGTTATGGTGCAACACATATATTTCTGAATATAAAATAAGAAAAAAGAAAAAAAATCAATGCCATCTGGTTAAAAGGATTGAATGGATTTTACTTATCATATTGAATGCTTAGGTGTCTGAGTATCATTTTTATTTTTCACGTCCAAAGAAAATTCTAACACTATAACTTTTAAGAGTGACAAACGAATTAAGCCCAAAGACTCCTAATTGTTTCGTAAGATCAGGTTGGGTATGAAAATGTACTGGACAATCAGAAGCCCATACTGACTTTGTCATAACACAGATTGAAATCCCAATGGAGTCTTTAGAACACAGGCAACAGTCAGGGAAGAGATGGCTTTAAAACATGACGTGGTTTTGAAAGAGACAGAATGTCTGTGAATCCCATAATCAAATGCTAAACTGACTGCTCATCTTGGAGGAGAATGATCAGACATGAAGTCATTCATTTTCAGGTTTTTACGAGTTAAACTAAATTTGCATTAATGGGTAAGTGTCCATGAAGAGGCTAATTAAAAATGACAGTATCCATGATGATCAGGAGAAAAGCAACCCAATGAATTAGAAATCCATGCTGAGCAGCCCATGACAAAGGGACATACCCTAATGCATTTAAATAACCTGTCCCTGAATATTTCATTTTTCACATCAAAAAAAAAAAAAAAAAGCAGAGGTCCCATAGATACACTGTGATATCACATAGTTTGCAAACGTATGAAATTTTGGAATATTTTCCAATATTTTCCAAAAATTTTGGAATATTTATCTGTGTAATCACTCATCATATTCGGTCCCGGTCCGGTACAGGCGCAACACTGAGGGTTGCAATCCGTTGCCGGACCCGAAAAAAAGCAAAAAGGAAAAAAAAAAAAAAAAAAAAGCAGAGGTCCCATAGATACACTGTGATATCACATAGTTTGCAAACGTATGAAATTTTGGAATATTTTCCAATATTTTCCAAAAATTTTGGAATATTTATCTGTGTAATCACTCATCATATTTATGAAATATTTTAAACATGCCAGACATTGTGTTAGACACTGTGGGTATGAAAACATAATTCTAGAAATGCCTGACCACAGGCATTTGCTGGACCTACTTCTAATTACCTCCATCCTTTTCTCTCTTTTTAAATTAGAAATGTGGAAAGGCAAATTCCTTGCATGCATTTTGTCAAAGATGAGATAAGCCATGACAGCAGCTTAATAAATAAGCTAGTCATGATGTGTCCAGGTGACTATTGTTCATTATAATGCATTGTATAGAACAAAATAGATAGAAGAGATAATCGTAAAGGTTTTACAACAAAGAAATGATAAATATTTGATGTGTCGCATATGGTAATTACCCTGATTTGATCATTCCTCAATGTATACATGTGTGGAAACATCACATTGTACCCTGTAGACATATACAGTTCCTCTTTGACCATTGAAAATAAAACTAAACTATTTTTAAAAAGAAAAAAAAAACAAGGAAGAAGATTTTCATTTAAAAAAGAAAAGAGAGAATTAGAATCTTACTTGAACAATAATAAAGAATATGGTAATGTATGGTATAAGGGTGGGGACCACCGTGAGTTTATGTGCTACACTGTCCATAATGGATGGAGTTTTTCAACCCCTATTTGATGATAAAATAAATTGAGACGACCAAGATTGGGGATTTGTACCCTCTCGAAGGTAGGATGACACATGTCACTTTGCATAGAGGTGTATATATGAAAAGATCACGGGATGCTCTGTTTGCTATTCTTTTTTTTCCCCTGCTCGTTTGTTTAAGTTTACATAGTATAAGAAGGGGATTTATTTTCTGGTTTGTTTGTGTATATATTTTAACAGTAGAGCCTTTCCCAGGTGAAATGGTATTCACAGCCAGAGTACAAGTAGGTAAACACTAAGGTTGCATCCTGCCAGGATGTTCTAGAGGAAAGCCCATCTGGCCCCGTGCACAATTCTGAGCCTCCGTCAAACACAGACTGCGCTGACGTCTTGAAACACAGGCCCCATTTGTCTCCGCCTGTGGCAAGCATCCCTGCCCCAAGGTCTCGTCTCGGTTTCAGACGTTAGTGCAAAACTGGGTTGAAATTCATGTTACACAGAACATTTAGAACTATATCCATAACCAATGTTACAGCATGCTAGAACCCTGTGATGATTCTCCCAAAGAACTCAACTGTGTTTTTTAACCTGAATGTATGAAAATATAAATAGCTATAGATATGCATATAGATATAGATGGACCTCCACATTAACTTCATGGAAAATCTCCTGAATGGCCCATGAAAACACTGAATTTACAATGTCACAACCTCTGACAAATCAACAGTATGTATGCAACAAACAAATATGTATGTAACAGAAATTTTTTATGTAGTTATTTAATGACATTAATATGCAACAATGCAGAAGAATCAATAGCTTAAGAATCAATTTGTAAATTCCGTAGACTCTACTAACAAATTTGTAATTGTTAATCAATTTTTACATATTTGAAACAGATAATATATATATTTTTTATTTTCTATATAGAATCAGTATCTCCAACGATACATTTTTGGGTAACTTCTCAAAGCACTTTTACATAAATTAGTTAATGTAGTTCAGACTGTAACTTTGTAGCAACATTAAGTATCTAATATTGTCTTCACCTCAGGTATGAAAACACTGAGAAAAAACTCAGTGCATTGAAAATCCCCTTAGCACACAAAGGGGAGTTGTCATTTATTGGGTACAAAGTTTCAGTTCTGCAAGATGAAAACCTTCTGGTGATCTGTTTCACAACAATGTAAATATACTTAACACTACTGAAATGTACACTTACAAATAGTTAAGATGGTAAATTCTACAGTATGTGTTGTTTTTTTTTTTTAACCACAATTTAAAAAAAGCCAGGTTGCTGAATGATATATGTGCAATTTATGTTGATTAAAAATAAACACATAGAGATCATTGGAAATATTTGGGGGGAAAATAAATATTGTGCCATTCGAAAGGTTGGTTAAGGATGGTGTGGCTGAGTGAGTAACTGGGATGGAGTTTGCATTTACTATTTCTCTTGTCCCCCTTGATTATCTAACCTTCAGATCAATTTTAATATTGCCTAAGGATAATTTCTATCATTTTCCACAACTGACACTCTTCTCAAATTAATGATGTTAATAATATGAGCGAAAATAAGACAACTTTAGATGTACACCCTGACGCCTACTTAGCATTTGACAATCTGCAGAAAGATAGTCAAGAACCGTGTATACAGCAAGCATTCCCTAAGGAATGCTTTTTTCCTTATTTTTATAAAAAGCCTTTTTGTCCTATGGCCGTATACATCAGCCAATATCTGATAGCAATAAGGTTTGGTTCTCTTAAAATGTTTTCTCAATATTCTAATAGGAGCCCCCCTGCCCCAGCGTAAGATTAGTTGAGTTAGACAGTAGGTGGAGGCAGGGGCATTTAGCAGGACCAGAGTAGATGTCTGGCAAACAGATGTATTCTATGTCTGAATTATCCGTAGCCCAAAGTGATTGGTCAACCTCCCCCAAAATATAACTAAAGCAGCCACTGTTTGTCAGGTAAGGGACAAACAGTCAACTAAATACAAGTTTTGGAGGCACATCACAAATTGGAATATTGGATATTTCAATTGATATATGAGACCAGCACCACAAGTTAGTGATTCTAATACCAGAATGAGTTATAGGACCTTCCTAGAGGCAGTTCAAATTGACTAGCTGAACTCACTCCAGGAATAGAACCCCTTTGGCCTCAAGGGAATAGGCAGATTCCTTTTACCTGGAGCCTGTAAGGTACTGAGAAGGTTGCTATGAAAGCCAGTAAATAAGATGCTGTGTTCCAGGTGAGTTCAAATGATGTGGGCACCATTTTGGTGGGTGATCTCTCTGGGGTCTTCAGGTTCCCCAGTATTAGAGGCCCCCTCTTACAACATTAGTGGTCTCAGTTATGCTAAGACCAGCAACAACACCAGCAAGAAAGAGAGGAGCAAACCCAAACCAAAAAGAAACCTCATTATGATACGGATCATGAACTGGGGTAGACCAGTTGCCCATCCCTGGCTGGTCCAACCAGCTGGCCTAAGCTAATGCCAGGTATGGGACAGTATCAAGAGATTCCAGAAAGTGAATGATATGAGGGAAGGATTTGGGTCACATCATGATCCCAACAGAAAGTGCAGCCAATGGCTAGAGAAGTCCAAAGTGCAGGACACAACCCTTGCAAAGAAAAAAGGCACGAGCCAAGCTCTCATTTATAGGCTGAGAAGGATTCTCGAGGAAAACAGGCTTACAAAGTATGGCAACAAATACGACACAGAATAGCTTCAAGGCCAAAAACTGTCCTGAGAATGAGCTAACACAGTACAGGTAATGTCATCATTCCTGGGCTACTCGGTTACATGATCCTCCTGAAGCTCTTCCTGCATCCAAAGCTATGGGTGCAACCTGAATGTGACACCTTGCTGGAGAAGTGAAGCAGGTGCTGCTGAAATCACCTTTGAGGATCACTCTTTCAACCGTGGTTACCTTGTACCCTGTCTTTGGCACAACCATTTCCAAATGGTCCCAAGTGATTCGTGATCATGACACAGTCAACCCATTTTTCTATGCACTCTACCCAATTTGCAGAATCCACAATCCTGTGCACTGCAAGTAGACTCAAGTGGATGTGGCAGTGTCAAAAAAAGCATTGGCAAATTCAGAATCAAAAGAGACTGAGTGCTTCTGTGTCATGTCTGATGTCATGATGATGGAATGCTGGAATCAAATCTTTGTTGGGAGGTCCCTGCCACTCCCATGAAGTTGAACCTTAACTTCAGGCTTGGCGTAGAATGAAATTCCAAAATATTTCTCCCAGGGAAGACTTACTAATCCAGAACTTGTAATTCTCCAATGAATTCAGAAGAGAAATCAAAATAATAAATAATGCTGTAACTATTTAAAGTGTAAACCTTTCCTATAATTTGTCTGCTTGTTGAACTTTAGGGATATAAAATGACTTGCCCAAGGGCAAAGAGCCTAGAGATTCAGAATGAATTCTGCATACTACCCTGTGCTGTCAGCCAAGTTTATGGCCATTTGTGCACATGGTAATTTTTTGTTTTCCCTAGATAAAAGTATGTAAGTTCAAAGAATGCTGCTAGTTAAAACTCTCAAAGCTATGTCCTTTGGATAACACAGTGCCCCTCGATTCTTACCCAAAGCTTGACTGTGGCATAGGTTTCTTTATGTATTTCAAAGTAATGATTTAGTAATGCTGATAGTTTTAATAAAACAGAGTAAGGACTTTCTACTTGAAGTTAGAGAAATCTTTTTTTCTACATCAAATTACTTCCACCTTCAGGGAAAGTACTTATTCTGTTGGCGTGACCAGGATTGAAGCCATGTTGGGACCTAAAACTACATAGGCTCTAGGCAAATCATTAAAATTAAAGGACACTTTTTTTTTTCTTGGCGTGCATTTCTCTGAGTTCCTTCTCTTCCTTTGGTTATTTGATACTTTGAACATTGGTTGTGGAGCAAGATGATATTATTTACATAAATGTAAAGTTGTTTTGCAGCCAACCTGGAGCTGCAGACTTGCATGTACTATCCAGACTCTGAGAAACCAAAGAAGACATTAATAAAACTATGCTGATTCCACATCCCCCCACTGCCTCCCGCCCAGCAGGACCACAGATAACAGCAAAGATAGGAGCAGAAACCAGATGGAGTCTTGGTGAGACTTTGTACCCAGCTGCTTACACGTCCCTCTCTCTCCTGCCTTTCATTTTCCAAGGTCCGTTCACTCAAGCCCCTCTTTGAAAACCCTTCAGTAAATCTGAGTCTTTAAGATGGTTTTAATCAGTCCATTCTCCTTGAGGTTTACCGGAGAGATGGGTTAGCCCAACATCTCTCTCCAGGTCACTGGTATTCCTGAATAAAAGCTGACTTCCATTTTCACCAACATTTGACTTTTAGGTTGTTTATTTTTTGTTTGGGGGCAGGCAGCTGGACGGGACAACGTATGCTCCGTGACAATTCTATTTACACATATGCTAATGAGTATCTTTAAGAAAATACTGCAGAATTCAATTTCATTGAATTCATTATGACTGTAGACACACACACACACACACACACACACACACACACACACACACACACACACACACACACACACACACACACACACACACACACACACACACACACACACAAGACCATCACTCTGCTGATATATCTATTCAGGCAACCTGCCAAGAAGGTCCAGAATGCTTGTGTGCAAACACCAACTCTTTTCAGATTGAAATGAGATGAGCCAATGACCATTTATATTTGAAGAGTTTTGCATAATTTGGGAACCATTTATAAAAACTGTTTGCCCTCCATTGACAAACCCAAATTTAGATTTGATGAAAGATCTGTCCCAATTCAACTCTGAGCCAGAGAGCTAATGGCAGAAATCCCAAATGCACCCATTGAAAATCAGGGCAGGATTGTAAAAGCTACTAAAATAGCATCCCACACCACACGTGTCATCCCGCATCCCACTGACAGGATACCCAGTGAAAAACTCCCACTTACAATTACAATTTCCTATCTCCTGGCTGAGAAGGAAATGATGCCCCACTGAAAATTGCTTTTTGGAAGCAAAAATGAATGGCTTTTCAGCCAAACACACTAATACCCACACCTTAAGATTAGCTTTTAAAAGGTTATATTTTTCCTCTTCACGTTAAAGATTAAAATTGAGCATAGAGTATAAAATATGCAATTTTGGAGGAGATGTGAAGATAAGTTTATTGTAAATAATCTCTTCAATTTCATGCATTTTGGCACCTTTTGGGTGATATGCCAACTTTTTCCTTCAGTTGACTGATCAGGGAAACATTTGTTTCAATGTTCTGATTAGATTAAGTCTTGTGCTCATATTAAAATTTAATTCTAACAAATAGTGACTGAAATGGAAAATTACCTAGGAATTTGACTCCGTATCTTAATTGTCAATTCATTACTGTGCTATTTGTTTTCAGGTTCTACTGGATTTTGGCATATTCCCAAAACTCTCTTAATTAAAGAATACATAACCATTTACTCCTAAATTTTACCTAAGCTCTAATGATATATTTTTTTTTTGTCTTTTGTCTTTTTTTTCCGTGTCCGGCAACGGATCGCAACCCTCAGTGTTGCCCCCGCACCGGACCGGGGACCGGCAACAGGATCGCAACCCTTGGTGTTGCTCCCGCGCCTCGCTCAGCCAGTGAGCGGGAACCGGTCTGTATGTGGGATCCGAACCCTCGGGCGGGAGCGCCGCCGCGCTTCCCAAGCGGCGCACTATCCAGTGCGCCACCGGGCCGGCCCCTCTAATGATATTTTTTAAAAGATATTTTCTAAGTTTTTGATACACAACAGAAGCCAATGTAAATGAATTTGCATGTGGTGGAGATTTGGAACAGAAAAGAAACCACATCACTTATACTCTATCTAGCAAGGATAAAGAACGGAAAAAATAATAGGAGAAATGAAAGAATAAATTCTGACATGACACTTAGTATATAACAGAAGACATGAGATCAGATAAGTGTTAACAAATTGAAATGAGATAAAATACCCCATTATAACCAAATTAGTCATATTAGATTAAAAAAGCATGAAGTGCTGATAAGAAACACAGCAAAAAGAAGACCCCAAAAGCACAAGCAAAAAAAGAAAAAGTAAACAAAGGGGATTATATCAAACTAAAAATCTTTTGCATAGCAAAGGAAATAATCAACAGAGTCAAAAGACAACCTACTATATAGATAGCAGAGACAGACAACAGAGATAGATAGATAACGGATACAGATGGACAGATAAAAAAGACAAGAATAACAAATGCTGGTGAGGATGTGGAGAAAGAGGAACCCTCCTGCACTGTTGCTAGGACTGTAAATTGGTGCAGCCATTATGGAAAACGGTATGGAGGTTCCTCAAACAACTACAGATAGAACTGTCACATGATCCAGCAATCCCACTACTGGGTATATACGCAAAGGAACGGAAATCATCATGTCAAAGGGACACCTGCACTCCCATGTTCATTGCAGCTCTATTTACAACAGCCAAGATATGGAACCAACCTAAATGTCCATTGATGGATGACTGGATAAGGAAAATGTGGTTTTTATACACATGATGGAATACTACTCAGCGGTGAAAAAGAATGAAATTATTCCATTTAAAGCAACATGGATGAGCTGGAGAAATGCATGTTAAGTGAAATGAGCCAGACACAGAGGGAAAAATACCACATGGCCTCACTCGTAAGAGGGAGCTAAGAGAGAAAGAAGGAAGGAAATAAAGACCACAGTGGTGTGTTGGATTTGCACAGGGAGGGAACAAACTTAGCATTGTGGGAGGTGGAGGGAGATTGGGGAGAGGTCGGGGGAGGATTATGGGGAATAATTATAATTTGTGGTAATAGGAATTGCTGATAGTGTTCACCCGATCATTGCATCTTGGGTAGTGATGGTCAATTTTGACCCCATGAATATGCACGATCAATAATAAAAGCCTTAGACAAAAACATAAATAAATAAAGTAAAATAAGTAACAACAGCAGCAAAAAGAAGTTGAAAACTAAGCCATAGGAAAATACATCCCAGGTAAATGGTGGCAATAATATTAAATTCAAATAAAACTCAAGATGTAAAGTTCACTGAGAAAAGAAGGATATTTTAGAATTATATGAAGTGTAGTTCATGAAGGGACTGGAACAGCCATGTAACCATCGCTGTAAAAATTAAAGAGCAAACTGTCAAAGCCCTTCTTGTATTTGAAGACTTTAATCATCTTTTCTTAGAAACCAGCAGTTCAAGTTAGCTTGAACATATCTGAAATATGGAAGATTTCAAAGACAATTAACAAAGATAATCTGAGCAATTTCTCCAAATGTCAAATGCATTCCTTTCAAACACCCATGGATTAATTCCAAAAGTGCTCCTGTAGCAGTAGGTCAATTGCTCTACAAGTTCCTAAAATAAGCATCAGGTGTGGGATTCTTGTTATGGGGGAAGAAGGAGTTGGAATTTTAAATTTTACTCTTCATTCCTCTGTTTTATTTTCTTTTCAAAACTATGGGTGCATTTAGTTATTACATGTTTGATTAAAAGTAATAGTGAAAATTGTGGAAATGCTATGATATGCAAGGAGGAAATGATCTAATTGCATTTGTTATCCCCCAAAGATATTGCTTGCTTGAAATACAATGCATCTTTTTTTCCTTTAAGCCAGCAAGTGCAGGAATGAAAGAACCATGTATTGTTAACAAGAGAAGTTTAACTATGCATGACTTTTAGCACCATCCCTATTATGCATCGCTTTGTTTAATATGTTCCAGCCATGCTAGATTCCTGGGTCTTCTGGGGGAAAATATCTAGACATATTGACTCTAGAATTTTCACTGATGAGAGCCCTCTTTCCTCAGAGACCTGCTCTGCTAACCCCCTCACCACTGTGTTCAAAGTGTGTCTCTGAAATTACCTCCACAGTGAGGCAGAGCTAGACCCCTCTGTCATACAGTGACTGGGTCCTCTTCCCCACACTTCTGGCTACCTTGCAGCAATATAATTTTCCTTTCTTCCACAGAGAAGATATCACCGAGAAAAGAGGGATATCCTGATATCATATAACACAACAGACCCCTCTAAATATTTTGAATTCATAAACAACGATATGAGAATCCCAAAGAGACAAGTATCCATTAAGAAAACTGAATCTCTTTATCAAAAACCTCTTTCATCTAAAACTCATGAGGGAGTTTTTCTGAGCCTTCAAAAAATGTGGCATTTAAACCTTCAAAAACTCATGTAAATCTGCATAAATTTACATGTTTCAAAGAAAAAAAACATATAGGGATTCTCATAGTTACCCTTATTTCTATGTGCTTTATAATGGTCCTGACCTTTAAAAAGTAAGGAAAAATAAAAAGGGTTATATGCTTATGAAGGTAAAGACAATATTGTCATTATGTTGAAGTAGAAGAATACAAAATAACTAGCAAAGCATTAGAACAAGGGATTTTATTCTTAGGATGATAAAAGGATTTATAAACTTTACTGATGGGGCCGGCCCGGTGGCGCACTGGATAGTGCGCCGCTTGAGAAGCGTGGCGGTGCTCCCACCCGAGGGTTCGGATCCCACATACAGACCGGTTCCCGCTCACTGGCTGAGCGAGGTGCGGGAGCAATGCCGAGGGTTGCAATCCCGTTGCTGGTCCCCGGTCCGGTACGGGGGCAACAATGAGGGTTGCAATCCGTTGCCGGACACGGAAAAAGACAAAAAAAAAAAAAAAAAAAAAAAAAAAAAAAGATAAAACAAAGAACTTTATTACAGGGTAATGTACTTACGGAGTAGTAGATCGGACGGATGGTGACCCGAAGGCATATGTCGAGCTTTTCTCTGTGCACACATATGCACCTATTAACATATTTTGCCTGCCTAATCATAATAATGGGGCAGTGATATATCTGATACTTTTTTTTA
>NW_007733415.1:61088-79547 GCF_000696425.1 Galeopterus variegatus | reverse complement strand
CGGAAAAAAAAAAAAAAAAAAAAAAAAAAAAAAAACTTTACTGATGAGTACATTTATCTACGAATGAAAACTAAGGAACAGAAAATTAATTTGTCTTATGAAAGAATTATATCATAAACATAGATGGAAATATTCAATATTTTAGAGACAAATCCTTTCTGATCCTGAATTTATTAGTATAATGCAATTCCAATTAAATTTAAAATGGAATAGTTTAAGTTATTAATTGCTGTATATATAACACATGAGCCCCAAAATTCATAGCTAAAAACAACTACGCTATTTGCTCAAAAACCTGTGCATTGCAGATTTGGGTTCAGCCAAGATTGGAGGGACAGGTTTCTATTTTCCGTGGTGATGGTTGGGGCATTCATTTAGCTGCATCAAATGGTGACTTGTCTGAGGTACAAGGTCCCTGAGCCTTCATTCTTGTGTACAACAGTAAGATGGTTTGCAGGGAACAAAGCTGGTTTGTCAACCAGAGGCTCTGGTTCTTGTCCATGTGGATTTTTCCTTGTGATTGCTTGGGCTTCCTTACAGCATGGTGGCTGAATTCCAAGAAGTGTTCATAGCAGCAAAGGCAGAGTCTGTAGATATCTAAAGTCCAGTCTTAGGAATTGCACAGCATAGCTTCCACACATTTCACTGGTCAAAACAGATCCCAAGCCCAGCCCAGTTTCAAGAAAAGATGCCAGTATTTGATGACAAGACAACATGGCTAAATAATTTATGGGATGGGATAAAGGATCTACCTTTGGGAACACAATTCACTACAAAATCTTTTCTTGGAACTTGACTAGCTAATCACAAATATACAGAGTTATTTTGAACCTTGAGCAAATTAGTGCCATGCAAGTTGTTTCAAGAAAAAAAATAGATCTAAAAATCAAAGAACTTAGAATTATACACATACACAGATGGTCATGGAGAGAAATAGTGTTATAAATAAGTGATAAAATTTTGGAATTTCAATAAATGTGGGGCAATTAATTTCTATCTGAAAAATAAAATAAAATAAAATATCTAACTCCAACGTGATGGGACAATAAATTAGATCTATAATAAGTACCTAAAACTTGAAAAAAGAATTTTTAACAAGTTTAAGGCTTGAGAATTTTTATTCTAAAAGATGCAAAAAGCCCTAATCTTAAAGAAAAGAGTGATAAAACAGATTTCAAAATACAACATTGCATGTGGTCAAAGCCTACATAAACAAATTTAGAAAGCAAGCAATTTGCAAAGACATTTGCAAAAGATAAAAAGGTCTAAAGACTGAAACCACTAATATATAAATGGTTCTTAAAAGTAAACTTCAAAAATTGGACAAAATGAGAAAAAGATAGGAACACTCAAAAGGATATTGAACCATTCAATACCAATGAAAAGATGTTCTGTGTCTCTCTAATGACAGAAAGGCAAATTTATTTATGCACATGTAATCAGCCTTCAAAAATGGGGAAATTCTGTCATTTGCAGCAATTTAGATGAACCTGGAGGACATTATGCTACATGAAATAAGCCAGGCACAGAAAGACAAATACTTCATGACCTCACTCAAATCTAACCAAGTTGAACTCGTAGAAGCAGAAAGTAGAAAGGTGGGTACCAGGGCCTGGGGTTGGGGGATAGAGAGAGGTTAGTTAAAGGATACAAAGTTTCAGTTAGACAGGATGAGTAAGTCACGAGATTTATTTTATGACATGGTGACTGTAGTTAATAACAATGTATTGTGCACTTGCAACATGCTAAGACAGTAGATTTTAAATGTTCTCACCACAAAAAATAAGTATGTGAGGTAGTGCCTATGCTAATAAGCATGATTTAGCCTGTGGAACCAAGGCTAAGGTCAGAATCCTGTTGACATCGACAATTGTAGTGCTCTTAATCCTGTTTGTGATGCCAATTGTAAAGCTAGGCAACCATGCCAGTTACTGGTCTGCTTAAATGCTGGTAATTCTGTACTGACTGGGCCAATTGTTGAGCTAAGGCTGGGTCTGGAGCCCACAGACCCCTCAAGCCCATTCACAAACTGGGTCACAAACCCTTCACATGCCAGGCTGGGTCAACAGACCCCTTACATGCAGGTCTATGAGCCAAAAGGTCCTTGGAGCCATAGGCTGGAAAGCATGGCTGTACAGGGCAGATGCTCAAGGCAGATGGCCGCACAGGGCAGATGCCCGAGGCAGATGCCCCACCTGCTTCACCAAAAGTATCTCTCTCTCTCTCTCTCTCTCTCTCTCTCTCTCTCTCTCCCCCTCTCTCTCAAGAAGAACACAAGAATAGCAACAAAACTAAAAAGATACACTGGCGCATATGCGCAGTAACTCCACACACACGCCCATACAATTTGCTTACAAAGGATGAGCTGAACCACACCCAACCGGACCCAAGGCTTAGGGTCCTGACCAAACTATTCTATTTTCCCAACAAGCCATTCCACAATGTGTACATATATCACTACATCATGTTTTATATCATAAAGACATACTTTTTAAATTTCTGAATTAAAAAATACATATATGAAAGAAGAAATAAGCAGAGTAAAGACTGACTATGAAGTGTTTGCAAAATTGCGATTACCATTATTTTTCTGGAAACCTTTCTCAACCATTAGGAAACATATGAAATTACCTAGTAAATTTGAAAAAAAATAAACAAAAGAAAGAATGACTTCCACCCTCTGGCTCAGAATTTCCACCTGGTGCTTCCACCCTTGGAGTTCCTACCCTGCTTGCAAGAAGATGTGTTGACCACCTATATTAGTTTGCTAGGGCTTCTCTACCCAACTAGGTGGCTGAGAGCAACAGAGATTTGTTTTCTCACGGTTCTGTAGAACAGAAGTCCAAATTTAAGGTGACAGCAGGGAATTGCTCCTTCTGGAGACTCTAGGGAAGAATCGCTCTTTGTCTTTTCTAGATGCTGGTAGCCCAAGATGTTCCTGGGCTTCTGTCTGCACCAACCAATCTTTACATGGAGCTGTCCCTGTGTCTGTCATATAGTCTTTGGTCTGCGTGTGTATGTATGTGTCTCTGTGACTCAAATCTCCTTTGATGAGTCATATAAATTAGGACCCACCTTAGTAACTCATTTCAACTTGACCACATCTGCAAAGACTTTATTTCCAAATAAACTCACATTCACAATTACTGGGAGTTAGGACATTGTCATATTTTTTTTTGAGGGAGACACAATCAACCCAGTAACATCGCCACCCTGCTATTTGCATCTCTTGTATCCACCCATCTGGGAGTGGACAGACTTAGATATGATAGTCTTACACAGAAACGACCTCTAACAATGTACATCAATGTGAGAAACTGTGTAAGTAAACAAAAGCTTACAGAGTAACTGGTGTGCCCACAAACTAACATGTGCACAGGACATATGGCAGTCACTCCAGAGTGACTCTGGGTACAAAGCGGATGGAGGATGGGGGCCGAGATAAACAATGTTTGCATTCAACAATGTTTACAAAGTCTTAACTAATTAACAACCACCACAAAATACACACACATGAAGCAAAGAGGGTAAGCATATTCACACTTGCTTTTTCTGGATGGAGGTGCGGGTGTGTTTCTTTTCTTAGTTTATACACTTTGGCTTACTTTCATGATTTACCCAAGGAAAGCATCAATAGCAAAAAAAAAAAAAATGATGAAAATGGGTGTAAAATGATTATTTATCAGCTAGTTCATAATATGAATACTAAGAGAAATGGCAATTTATCCAATTTGTGTTTCAGAAAGCCAGGAAATGCTCCCTAATTTAAATTCTAATGGAATCCTGTGGACCTGTTTAACTTTAAATTTAACCCATATATATATTTTTTTGTCTTTTTTGTGACTGGTAAGGGGATCGCAACCCTTGGCTTGGCATCGCCCGCACCGCGCTCAGCCAGTGAGCGCACCGGTCATCCCTATATAGGATCCAAACCTGCGGCGGGAGCACTGCTGTGCTCCCAGCGCCGCACTCTCCTGAGTGCGCCACGGGTCGGCCCAAATTTAACCCATATTTGAAACCCATCCTGCTTTTTTTACATCTTTGCAATCTCCTTCACTCCCTTGCCTTCCAATTGTGGTAATAGTCATGGTTCTGAAAAAGTCTAATTTATATTGTGTATGCCTTTCAAACTTCCCAGGAAGCTGTAATTCATTGGAATAAACCAGTGGGAGAACTTGGCTATGGTCTTACAGACAGGGTATAAATCTTGGATATGCCTTACTTCCCTGCAATTTAAGACTTCATTTTTTAAGCACGCATTTAAATTAAAACCATGAGGAGAAGCCCTAACTTTGCAAACTATGTTTCTGATTTAAAAAAAAAAAAACATTGCTACAGTTAATAGCGTTTTTAAACGTTCAGCACTTCACAGAATTAGAATTTGATATAGTGCCTATCCACTAAACTCTGTCCAAATTATTCCCCATTTCTGCAAAGTCACAGAGTTCTTAGATTTTATTTTGTTGGAGTCACCTGCATTCCTTCCACTAAACACGTGCTCAGGAAGTTGGCAAACATGTCTTTGAATTGCATTTATTATAAAGCGACTTTCCAGAGGGACTGGAGACAGCTCTGCGTCACGTGGCTGTGTGGCAAAACTGCCTCTACCCAGCTATGGAGCAGCTCTGAGAGAAGAACTTCAGAGATACACAATTTCTTTCAAGCCCAGTATTACACAGACTGTCTTGCCTGAAAACCAACGTGCTGTAAAATTGGAAGGCGAGGGATCTTTGCTTCCCAACAGGGCATGGTAATTATCTTTCCCTCTTGCATAGCCAGAGCAACTTGGATCATTAAATAAAGCAGTTAGGAAAGAACAACTTGAAGCTTACACGGTGTTACTCACACAAGCAATGTTACTTCCCAGTGTATTTTCACCTTTTACAGTCTTCATTACTTTGCACTGCTGGATACTGAATCCAGAAATGCATCTATCTCCCCTCCTTTGATAAGAGACACTATGGTGCTGCAAGGTTAGACTCTGAATAGGTGTCATGGAATTAAGCAGTGTATGTCAAGGTACTCCACACCCACCAGCCACTGAATTATTCTATCTCAGCTTCTACAAATAACATGTACATAGACTCAGGGGGAAATTCAATGGAATATACAGAAAAATGCCTACAGGGCCAATGTTCATATTCAAGCCAACTATCAATTAAAAAATAATGAATACCATAAAAGGGTAGCAAGTTTGAAGGCTCAAAATGACAAGCAGTAATCCTCTCACCTCTCCTCTCAAAGTTTCCAGTGCTTTTTATTTCCAGTCCAGGAAAATGTATAAATATAGAAGTGAGTCTGTATGTTTACACTTGACCTATGTATTATTTTGCATACATGTTCATAGACTATACACAGCATTACACAGATTGCATTTATCACCCAGCAGTGCATCTTGGAGGCTTTTCCATCTCACACATAAAGCAGCGGTACAATCTTTTTCTGCACATGTATAGTAATCCCCTGATGGAGGAAGTGAGACCATTAAATCAACTGGATCACAAATTACACTTTGTTTCTAATAAGTCCAACTCCCTATTCCCAATCTTCCTTAAATAATTCCCAGGCATTCTAAACCCTGTGGTTTCTATACACACGTTTTTTCTGACATCCTCTATTTTCATTAATATTAAGGTTTTCTTCTTAGAGACCTTGGCACCATTTTTGATTTCACCAAATTGATTAATTTTTCATGTCATGATATTTACAAAGATAAGGACTGTACCCTCCTTGTTAGGAATCAAATTGTTACCCCCCCAAAAAAACCCCAAAAAACAAAACATGTTGAAATCCTAACCCTCAATAACTCAGAATGTGACCTTATTAGGAAACAGGGTCACTGCAGATACTGGAGTAGCATAAGCTCTAAATCCATTATGACTGGTGTCCTCATGAAAAGAACATTATGTCAAGATGGAGACACACAGAGCAGACACCATCTGATGAGAGTTAGATGACAGAGTTAGAGATAGAAATATGCCTCTACAAGTCAAGGAATATCGAGGATTGCTGGCCATTACCAGAAACTAGGGGAGAAGAAAGGAAAAATTCTTCCTCAAAATTTCCAGAAGCAGCCAGCCCCATTGACACCTTCATCTTGGACATCTGGCCTCCAGATGTGTGAGGCAATAAATTTCTGTTGTTTTAAGCCACCCAGTTGGTGGTACTTTGTTTTGGCAGCCCTAGGACATTACATGCCCCTAAACCCCTTTATAATCTCCTAAAATTCAGAGCTTTGAGACTTGTGCACAATCTCTTCCCAGGCACCAGTTCGTGCAACCAAAATCAGGCTCCTAAAATATACACACGTTTGTATTTCCCTGCTTGAGTTGGTCATGCAACATCTTTGTCTGGGAGATTGGGTTGAAGCTTCTTATATACTCATGCATTGATTGCATGATTGGTTGCACAGAAAGTATTTACTTACTGGTTGCTATGAGCCAGGAACTGCTGTCAAGTTACATTCTTGCCCCATCTCAGAATATTTCCAAGAAATTCACTTGAGAATATGAAGTCCTACTTTTCCCAGCAATCCGTTACTTCATTTATGCTGTTTCCTGTGCTTGAAACTCTTGGTATTCATTATCTCCAAAGTTTAGGTAAAACCACATCACCTCTGCAAAGTCTTTTTTTTTTTTTGTTCCTAAGAAACTGGGAAGATGTGCTCACCTTAATTCATGTATTCCTCTGAGCAATTCCAGGAAGGGGACCCTATCTCCTTCTACATATTATTTTTTTAAATAATTAAGAAAATTAGACACAGTTATGGAGCTAGGAATGGTGATACAAGAATATTTTAAACTGTGGCTTATGCTTCTAAATCCCTTTAGGCAACACGGTCCATACCTCTGGACAGGTGAGGTCCCTAACCTGAAGCCCATGCCTTAAAAGGTCTTACGCATCACACACAAGTCAACAAATAAACATGTGAGATGGATAATACCTGTCTCTTAGGATCCAGAACTCAGCTCTGGTGTAGCATAGGTGCAGCCCTAAACATGTTCACAAAACTAATACCTTTCATGTCCCCCCCAAAGCCTCCCCAAGTCTTGACCTGTGTTCTTAAAAGTATAGCCATTATGGAAAACACTATGGCAATTTCTCAAACAACTACAGATAGATCTACCATATGATCCAGGAATACCATTGCTGGGTATATACCCAAAAGAATGGAAATCATCATGTTAAAGAGACATGTGCACTCCCATATTCACCACAGCTCTGTAATAGCCAAGATATGGAACCAACCTAAATGTCCATCAATGGATGACTATATAGGGAAAATGTGGTATACATGCACCATGGAATACTACTCTGCCATAAAAAAGAATAAAGTTCTGCTATTTGCGGCAACATGGATAAATTTAGAGAAAATTACATTAAGTGAAATAAGCTAGGCACAGAAAGAGAAATACCACATGTCCTCAATTATAAGTGGGAGCTAACAGAGGAGGAAGGAAAGAAAGACCACAGTGGTGTGTTGGATGTACAGAAGGAGAGAACAGACCTAGGGTTGCTGGGGCTCACAGGTGGGGGAGGGGGAAGGACATTGGGGAGATATTGGGTGGGGAACATAGGGAACAATTCCAATTTGAGGTGGTGGGCATGTGTTGCTTTGCCCCCATGGATTTGTCAACCCACTTCACCTAGGTGATGGAGCCACAAAGGATTACTCAAAGCCCATCTCTTCTGAGCAGTGAGAGACCCCGAAGTGGTTAATCTCCCCCAGAACCATCAAATGAGAGGCATCCCTTCCTTGGGAAATTAACCCTGAATTGGGGTTCTCTTGTGCATTTATTCTCCAGACCAGGAAGTTACAGGAAGAGAACATAGGTGGGGTTATAGTTTAACAATACAGGTTGGTAACTTTCAGTGAAACAAGCCAGATGACATTCCAGTTAGGCAATTAAGTGATCCATTAAGAAACGCTTGATCTTAGCAAACATTCCTTCTTACAGCACTTACTCAGTTTCTTTACATAACAATCAGTAACTAGTCTGTCCTTGAGCCAGCAACCTTGCTGTGCCCCAAATCTTTATCTTATACCAGAGACTTTATAGCCTGAGGAAAATTTCCTCCATAAGGTCAATATTTGAAACTGCAAGGCTTTGGAAACCAGGCCCTGTGAAGTACATTTGCTTTAAGAATCCTCTACAGGCATGTTGATAGCATTGATTTGCTGACTACATCTTGGGCACAGGTGCTAATGATCAGCTCTTGACCCATGAATATGTATACCCAATAATTATACATATATATGTATATATTTATGTACTGCAGCATTTGTAAATGCACTCACACAGCAGACAGATAGTGCACACACACGCATCTTTTCACTCCTCAGAATCTGCTCCTCAAACTTCAGAGCAGAAAAAACAAAGCCATATAATAAGCCATCTCCTACCAGGAAAAATGATGTTTTATGAAGGAAATAAGTACTCTGGAGTATTATCTTAGAACATTCGGCAATAAAATAAAATATTTAATGGTTATGCTTGCTGAAATAAAATTTTTAAAAATTTAAAAAACAAAGGTAACTTGTCCTAATGCCCTGATGATCTATGAATTACAGCTTGGCCAATTCTGAGGCTGACACAGCTTTGCTGCTTTGGGATGCAGAAGGATTTCAGCTGCAGAAGTATTTAGGTGAGTGAAAAAAAATGTGTTAGTTTGTTCAATTCTTACTCACAAGAGTAAATACTGAATAGAGTTTGCAAGTGCAAGCTATGACTAAAAATGGCTTTTATGTTTGCAAATGGTTATGTTGTAAATGGTTATATAAGCACCTACATAATTTCCTAGGTCGTCCCTCTTAGACTGTGAGACCTAAAATATTTACTATCATGCTCTTTACAGAAAAGCATGCCAACCTCCGATGTAGAAGACTGTAGAATAAAAAGTGTCTTTTCCCAGCACTGCTTAGCATGCATTTACTTCTTTACATTTTTCCAAACCATAGGCCCAGTTTTACTCATGCATGGTTCTCACAAAAGCTACACACAACCATTATGTTACTATATATGTATATATAGGTAACATATATAAGGAACATGTTACTATATATAGAGTAACATATATTTATTGAAAGATTATATATAGTAAAGTATATATATAGTAACATGTCCCTGAGTGTCTATGTGAAACTTTTGTGAACACCATGTAAATTTGTGAGCATATCTACATGTTCACATGTATACATGACAATATATGTCATGATATATGTGTGTTTCATGATATATATGTATGTGTGTATATATATATATCTCATGGAAATTGTGAACTTCATTCCTTATTTTAGCCACCAAGTGAAAGTTATCATTTTAAATGATAGACCAAAGTTTATTTTTACAACATAAATTGAAAGCTTCAAATTGATTTACTAATTATATTTTGTCATATCTTTTACTTCAATTAGACTTTTACACGTTTAAGCAAAAAACAACTTTTTGAAAATATGAAACATTTTTTAATCATTTGATATTTTTGTGTCTTTTAATTTACAAAAATGTTATAAGCTTATTATAGAATTACATTTGATTTAAAAAATTTTTTAGAACAGGACCAAATCGAGTCCATGGCCTTTTTTAAAAAATAAAGTGTTAACTGAAACATGTCCATGACTGTTTTATACATACTGTTTATGGCTACTTTCATTAGTAAATAAGTAATGGCAACTGCTTATTGCTTTCAACAGTGAAAAATTGGCAAGAATTATTGGAAACATCAATGTGGAAGTTTATAATAAACAGAGAATGGCATCAAATCAAATTTTAAATAATTTATATAATTTGTCAGTGACTTACAAATAATATCCCCATTTAAAAGGATCCTAAAACTTTATGAATAAGACCCCAAAGACACAGGGAGCAAAAGAAAAAAATGAACAAATGGGATTATATCAAACTTAAAAGCTTCTGCCCAGCAAAGGAAAAAACAGAGTGAAAAGAAATCCTACAGTATGGGAGAAAATATTTGCAAACTATGCATCCAATGAGTGTTTAATATCCAAAATATACAAGGAACTCAAACTATTTCATAGTTAAAAAAAATGATTAAAAAAGGAGGGCAAAGAAGCTGAATAGATATTTCTCAAAGACCAACAGGTACATAAAAAAATACTCATCACTAATTATCAGAGAAATGCAAATCAAAACCACACTAAGGTATCGTTTTACCCTAGTTAAAATGGTATTATCAATAAGACAGAGAATAACAAAGGATGCAGAAAATGAGTAACCCTCCTATATTATCAGAAAACTTCATAAAGAAAATGTGGTATATACATGCAGTGGAATACTACTCAGTCCTTAAAAAAGAATGAAATTCTGCCATTGGCAGCAACATGGGTGAACTCAGAGAAAATTATGTTACGTGACATAAGCCAGGCACAGAAAGAAATACTGCATGTCCTCACCCATAAGTGGGAGCTAAGTAATTAAATTAATAATAATAAGAAGAAGAAGTTGAACTTTTAGAAGGAGAGAGTAGAACTTTTGTTACTAGACACAGGAAAGGAAGATATTGAGAGGCTGGGTAATGGACACAAAACAGCTAGATAGGAAAAATAAGTCCTATCGGTGTACAGTCAAGCTGGGCATCTATAATTAAAGATAATTTACTGCAAGTTATCAAATGGCCATAAGAGAGGAGATTAAATGTCTACATTACAAATGATTATGTTTCACAACGATGTGTGCATGGATCACCCTGATTAGATCATCACACATTGTATCCATGTATCAACATATAACTCTGTATCCCACAAATATGTATAACCAATTTCAATAAAAAAAGAAAAATAAATAAAAATTACCATTTTGTTATCAAGGCTATCAGCAGTATGCTGCCCGGAGAATTTCTGCCTTGTAGAGAATTGAATTAAAATATTTTTTCCTTAAATTCCTGTTAGCAAGTTTTAAACACATGACAGACCTCAGATGACCTCTTCCAGAGTAGATATTTGTGTTAGATTCCACACAACAGGTGAGGAAAATCCACCAATTGCAAGAGAAGAGTCAACCACAGAAAAAAGAGCTGTGAAAAAATTCACCAAAGATCTGGGTTGGCTTGTTGAAAACTTTTGTGTGGTTGAATTGTGATTCTTCAAAGAAATTTTCACTTAAAATGAATGAAAATGCATGGTTTTTTGTTTTGTTTTATTTTCTTTTGCAGTCTCTTTGCCTGATTCCTATGGGTGGGTGCCTGGTAGATTTGTTTTGCTTTGTATGTGTTTTTTTTTTTTTAATGATTATGCATATTCATGGGGTAAAAGCTGACCGTCACCACTTGTGCCCAAGATGTGATGGCCAGGTCAATACTATCAGCATGCCCATCACCACAAATTTGCTTTGTACATTTTTCATAAGCACTTTGTAGATTGCCCATTGTGTGTGAGAAACTATGTTGTGTCCTTATCTTTAATTCCAAACTTCCATTAGAGCTGGGCTGTGATATGCTATAAGCAAGAAATACACTCCAAATTGTTAACTCTTCATAGAGTAAAAGGGTATTAAATATTTCATTTGTATTTTATATTGATCCCTGTTGAAATAACAATATTTGAATATACCAGGTTAAATAAAAGATACTTTACCGAGTTTCATTTCACCTGCATATTAGATTCCTGTATCTGCTGTACCAAAGCACCACAGCCCAGGTGGCTTAAAGAACAGACATTTATTCTCTCACAATTCCAGAGGCCAGAACAAGATCAAAGGTGACAGAGTTGGTTCCTTTTCAGGGTTGTGAGGGACAATTCTTTCTAGAAATTTAGATCTAAAGGAAATCCAAATGCCAAGCCCATGGGTGTCCTGACTAATGAGGAACAGAGAACAAGTCTATGTAAGCATTTTAAAGGATCATGTATCTTGAAACTCTGATTTTTCCATAGCTCTGTTTAGAAAGCTGTCCTTTTATATCACCCCCTGAGCAATGTTACAATCAGAACCTAGAATTGTCAATGTGCCTTTTTGTAATATTCCAGAAAATTGCCACATGAAAAATGTTACTCATTTCAATTCTACATATTAGACAGATAAATTATTTTTCTGGAAAAATAAATGATTATCTTGAAGCTATTCAAATTCAAATTTCTACCAAATCACCTTCTGAAAAGAGGAAGATTGAAATTTGAAAAAAAAAAAAAATGGGCAGTGTATTATGTAAATTTGTTTTCAGGGTTTTAAGGAAAAAAACATTAGTTTTTCAATGTGGTTGATGACAAATTTTGCTATTTGCAAAATGGACTTCCATTCACAGTAAAAATATGAAAAAATGTATTACATATGTTGAAGAGCTTTGATAAATTTGAAATAATGAGTGTTAAATTACTTGGAATTAGCATTTAAATGTTAGAAGTCAATAATAGTCTTACAATTCAGATTCTGTTTAATTCACTATATTCAAATTCTGAACATTTTCATGACTTCTCAATGTACACTGAAGCCAGATAAGAAATGAAACAGGGGCCGGCCCGGTGGCGTACTGCTACAGTGCGCCGCTTGGGAGTGTGGCGGCGCTCCCGCCGAGGGTTCAGATCCCACATACAGACCGGCCACTCACTGGCTGAGCGAGGTGCAGGTGCAACACCGAGGGTTGCGATCCCATAGCCGGTCCCGGTCCGGTACGGGCGAGACACTAAGGGTTGCGATCCGTTGCCAGTCACGAAAAAAGACAAAAAGGAAAAAAAAAAAAAGAAATGAAACAGTCTCTGGTACAAGAACGGAAAATACATGTACAGAGGGTTGCGATCCGTTGCCAGTCACAAAAAAAGACAAAAAGGAAAAAAAAAAAAAAAAGAAATGAAACAGTCTCTGGTACAAGAATGGAAAATACATGTACAGGTCTCTCTTAATGAAAACCCAAGTACAGAAGACCATTTCCTCGAAGTATGCTAGTTTTTTTAGTGGAATGCCATTTTCAGAATAAACTTTCTTCCTGCTATTTCTGCATTTTGCTTGAATAAGACTTTCCAGGGAGGCCAGGAGGCACATGGAATTCTCACATGCCAATAATAAGGTTTCCAGCCACTTGCCACCATGGGCTGGTTTTCTTTTTATCTGTACAGAGCATGTCTTGAAACCCTGTGGGGAAATTCCTACAGCAGCTTCCACAGCAACCACTTTATTCCTAAAAGATCATTCTCAACAAATTGCAACTCCGGGATTCAAAGGAAGCATGCAATGTTCTCCACTATCCAGCTGTCTTGCTGTTGTTCCTAAGAAAGTGTGCTTATTTAACATTCCTTAATATTTCCATTGGGGGATAAATCACACTTCTTCTCTTGGTACCCCAAATAAGGATGAACTTTCCTCATTATCAGGTATCTCAAGTATAAATCTGGGAGTCAGGTGACCTCATTCCTGATCACATGCTCTTCAAAGTGCCTTGTTATTGATTACCCATAATGGCTATGGTCATTGGTGACCTGTAGGAGTGGGCCTTTGTCTCTACTCCAAAATTAGGGACTGGGAGAGTCCAGCTATGGAACCGGCCTCTGCTGTCCAGACAAGTGAAGCAAAGAAAGATATTTCTCCAGCAAAAAGCTGGTGAAAGAGAGACTGCTCTGGTCTTCCTTCCCGTTTTCATATGGACACTAATCCCATCATGGGAGTTTTTACCCTCATGACCTCATCTAACCCTAATTACCTCCCAAAGTTTCCATCTCCTAATACCATCCCACTGGAAGTTAGAGTTTCAATATGTGAATTTGAGGGGGACACAATTCAGTCCATAGCAGTATCTGTCGTCTTCTGCCTCATGGAAGAACGCTTGTCATTGGATTTGAAGCCCACCAGGATAATCTAGGATCATCACCTCTTGATATCCTTCACTTAATCACACCTGCAAAGACCTCCTCTCATCTAAGTCACAGGTGAATATTACAGGTACTGGAAATGAAGATATAGACATAACTTCTGAGGAGCCATCGCCAAATCTACTAAACCAATCGACAGCATTCTCAACAGATGGCTTCAAGTTCTACTGAACCAAAGAAATGAGATTTCCAGGTAGCGTTGCTCCTGCACATCCTTTACCTCTTACCAAAACAAGCTGCAGGTATATATGGCAGCCACCTGTCTCATGCCCTGATTTCTCTTCATATTCTAGATATTTGTTCTTTCTTTCTTGTCACACCAGTGTTTCCTTCTATGCTGGGCCATCCTCATCAGACATGCTTTTCAACACCCAAGAAAAAATTCTTTAAAAACCCTACACATTGTTATCCTTCCACCTCTTTTCAGGTACCATTCTATTTTGCGACTCACCTTGACAACAAAACTTCCTCAAAGTCATCTCAATTCTCCATCTCTGCCATCCACCTCTTCCCTCCAAAACCAGTTCCAATCAGAATTTCACCACATTGTTTAACCAAGTCCTGTTCTATTGGGTAACCAATGTGCTCTGGTTTGAATGTCCCCTCCAAAACTCATGGTGATATTTAATTGCTATCGTGACTACATGAAGAGGTAGGACCTTAGAGAGGTGATTAGGTCATGAGGGCTTTGCCCTTGCATGGATTAACACCATTATCACAAGAGCGGGTTAGTTATTTGCAGGAATTCAGCTTCCTTTTTCTCTCTGTCTTGAACACTCGCTCACCATGTGACACCCTCCACCTTTGCCATATGCTGGCATTAGTTCTTGGGTTTCCTAACCTCCAGATCTGAGCCAAATAAACTTCTGTTCTTTATAAACTCCCCAGTCCATGGTATTCTGTTACAGCACAGAGCAAGGACTTAGACACAGTAACTTCCACGTGGCTAAACACAGTCTTTCTTGCTACATGTGGCCTTAGATTTATGCCCTATTTAATTCCAACGCTTCCTTTATCTGTCCCCAAGTCTTTCTAGAATTGCGTTGACATTATGTAATTTACATGGATGATCTGTTTCTCTAGAACAATTCTCTCTTGGATCAAACACAAAGGACACTAGTCGGGCATACATGGAAATAAAAGAACATTCCTTCTAATTCTCTCCATTTAATGACAACCCTTTGACCTTCTCTACAGACAGCAGGAAAAACGACAAGATTGAGCAAACTTTATAATATACTATGCATATCTAAAATATCATGTGGTTGGTATGGAGCTCATATCCCTCTCTATGAAACTTAATTTTAAATGGAAACTTGAGATGCTGAATGGTATCATAACATATTAGACATTGGTAAAGATAAAAGAACATCATGCCACTAATCACTGTGCATTCTCCACATAAAACATACCACCTATCAAAAGTTTCAGAAGCAATGACTGTCTGGTGATTATCAAGCACTTTCATTCTCTATTGGGGGATGACAGTTGCTTCTTTGTAGCATGAAGACCAGCTTTCTTCTGAGGCTCTGCAAGTCTGTGTTGCAAGTTGATTGTTGCAAGTACATTAATGAATGATTAAGCAGAACTCTCAGTAGAAACTAGTCACAAATGTTACCTTATTTCATGCAAAATGAAGACAGAGATTATTTTATATAAGCACACATATTGACACTAATTTGCAAATATATGAATGTGCCCAATCAACCATTTTAATATAATTGGTTATTTATTTTAATTATTTATGTACTTATTATGTATGTATGCATGTATGCATGCATGCCTGTAATGTCTTTTCTTTTTTCTTTGGTTTCTATTCCTGCTTTCATCATTTCTACTAATCTCTCTCACCAGTTAAGCCATGTTTATATCCCAACATGCAGCAATTCATGTTTTTACAACACATATATGCAAACACATGCACCCACAGATACACACATACATACATTTATATATATATATACACACACTCTCTCAAATATATGCTTAAGCAAACATTTATATAAGTACAGCAACACACACATACACACATATATTTACATGTGTATTAATTGTACATATATAACATAGCAATATGTATATGTACAGATTGCCATTGTTTTACAAAATCAGAATCATATTATACAGTGTTGGTTTTTTTCCTGCCTATTGTATGTGATATACCCTAAAACATGGAAATCTTTCCAAGTCACTTGGAATAGCTCTAAGGCATTTTTGGTGTGTCATTTTGTTTTGCTTTGTTTTTGTTTTTGTTTTGCAGCTGGCCAGTCCAGGGATCCAAACCCTTGACAATGTCTACTAAATTTTGATTAATGTTACATCGTGTTCCTTTAAGTAGACAGGGCATAATTCATTCAAACATTCTTTTTTAAATTGTGTTTTGCTATGTTTTTGGTGTTTTGTCATATATCGTATATGTCAGGGAGGGTTCTCCAGAGAAACAAGAACAAATGAGATACATATATGTTTATTACTGGAACTGGCTCACACAGTTATGTAGGCTGAGAAGTCCCACTGTATGCCATCTACAAGCTGGAAAACCAGGAAAACCAGTGGTGCAATTCAGTCTATATGTCAGGGAGGGTTCTCCAGAGAAACAAGAACAAATGAGATACATATATGTTTATTACTAGAACTGGCTCACACAGTTATGTAGGCTGAGAAGTCCCACTGTATGCCATCTACAAGCTGGAAAACCAGGAAAACCAGTGGTGCAATTCAGTCTAAGTCAGACAGCCTGAGAACCAGAAGCACTGATGTCCAAGAGCAGGAGAAGACAGATGAACCAGCTCAAAAACAGAGAGAGAATTCACCCTTCCTTCCCCATTTTATTCTATTTGTGCTCTCAACAGACTGGATGATGCCAACCAGCATTGGTTAGAGCTGATCTTCTTTACTCAGTCCGTTGATTCAAATGCTCATCTATTCCTAAGACATGCTCACAGACATTCCCAGAAATAGCATTTCACCAGCTTTCTGGGCATCTTCTAGTCCAGTCAAGTTGGCACATAAAATTAACCATCCTACTGAACTACAACAAACACCATACATGCACATGCCCCTATACATACATACGCATACTGATTGCTATTTTAGTAATCACTAAATGGATTCCCAGAGATGTTGCAAACTACTTTCTGAGAAAGATAATCATTATTTACTTTTCTCCTTAAACACATGTTTCTACCAAGCTCTCTCCAGACTGGTGGTGAAGGTAAAGTAAAATTTTATTTCTAATTTGCAATCACCTGATTACTGGTAAATTTGAATTCCTTTTTGTGTATTTTGCTGCCATTTGGATTTTAATTTCTATATATTTCCAATTCAAGCTGTTTATTTTCCTGGGTTTGCTATGCCCTTTCCTTCACCTTATAAGACTCCCATGTAAGTGAGAGACCTTCCTTGTCTGTCCTCTGGGTATTAACTCTTTATAAACTTCCTCTTAGCATTATATGGTCATTTGCTGCACCATATTTTATAGTAAACACACCCATCCCTTCTTTTACAACTGTTTCTTTTAAAAAGAATAATAATTCAAGTCCAGATCTCCCTGTCCCTAAATTAGCTATCATTTATTTTCTTTAATATTTTGTATTGCTTTAAATCTAAGTCTTCAATCTCATCTGCAAGCTAAGTATGTATATGGCATAAAATGAAGGTCTCTGTTAATTTTCTTGCTCATAGAGTCGGTTGTGCCAGCCTCGTGTATTAAATAAGACAGCTTTCTCTCACTGAAGTCAGCAGCAAACATTGCTATGCATTATGTATCGGTATGTTTTGGAATCTATTTCTTAATTTTTTATTTCTTTGGAAAAAAGTTTAAGAAATTATTTTTCACTTTGTATTCATCTCTTTGGCTGTCCCTACATCAGTATCATACTGATTTTATAGCAGTGGCTCGATAATATATATTGACGGGTGGGGGAAAAGTTGACCCAACTTCAGTTAAAGAGAATCAGATGACTAAATTCACTGGGGAGACACATTGGATTAGGCAACAGAAGTGACGTGAACAGCATGCAAATCTCCAAATTTTCCAAATCGCTTCGATTTACATGTGTATGCATGTATGAATATATGTATGTCTATGTGCATACATATATGACAAGTATGTGTACATATATATATGCATGTATGTGGGTGTGCATTTTTTCTTATAATAAATGTATGTGATAAGTGTTTCTTACAATATACACATGATTGATAGATAGATAGATACACAGAAATTATTTTAAGAAATTGGTTCACATGATTATGGAGGCTCAGAAATCTCATGATCAGCCACTTGCAAACTGGAGACCAGGAAATCCAGTGGTGTAAGTTCCAGTCCAAGAGCAGAAGACCAATCTCCCAGATGGAAAATAGTCAGGAAGAGAGAGCAAATTCCTCCTCACACCCCCCCCCCTTTGTTAGGCTAATCTTCTCTGTAAATACTCTCACAGAAACACCACAAATAATGTTTAAACAAATATCTGGGCACCCTGTGGCCCAGGCATATTGACACATAAAATTAACCATCACAATGTCATAAAATATATAAAAAGAGAGAACTTATTTAACAATTAATATCTAAAATTTACTCAATTGATGGGCCGGCCCGGTGGCGCACTGGATAGTGCGCCGCTTGGGAAGCGCGGCGGCGC
>NW_007733415.1:59257-60227 GCF_000696425.1 Galeopterus variegatus | reverse complement strand
GGCAGATTTTCATAGGCTACAACAATGTGAGCCACATATATGCAAAGGTAGAAAATCATTGTTCCTGGAATTTGAATTTCAAATGCTTATAATAGTTTTCACAGTATATTTGTCCTAGAAAATCATGCCTAAGAGGGTAAAACTATAAGAAATGTGAATCTGACTGTAGGTTTTGCGTTTCTAACAGAAAGAATATATGTTATAGACCAATTTCACGTATTAAATTTAGAAGATGTGGCAGCTTCCACCCAGATTCCAG
Source organism: Galeopterus variegatus (assembly GCF_000696425.1). Taxonomy (NCBI): domain Eukaryota; kingdom Metazoa; phylum Chordata; class Mammalia; order Dermoptera; family Cynocephalidae; genus Galeopterus; species Galeopterus variegatus. The sequence goes on along the minus strand of NW_007733415.1, from coordinate 59,968 downwards.
AGGATGCATGAAAAAGCCTAGGGACCTAGGCAGAGACCTGCCACAGTGGAGTAGCCACTGCTGAGGCTATCTGCTAGAGTAATGCTGAGCAGAAAAGTGGGGTTGGAGCCCCTACAGTGAGCCCCCACCAGGGAAATGTCTAGTAGAGCCAAGGCAGCAGGACCACCATGGAGACCCCAGACTTATGAAGCTACCAGAGTGGAATGTCAGCCTGGGAAAGTTGCAGGCACCAGCACAGACCACTGGGCTGCACCTGGCAGAGCTGTGGGAATGAGGCTGCCTGATGCTTTTGGGGACCAGATGCCCTTTTGTGCCCAGGATGCAGGACTTGAAGTCAAAGAACATTATTTTGGAGCTTTAAGATATAATGGCTGCCCTGATGGGTTTCAGACTTGTTTGGGGCCTGTTTTTCCTTTCATTTGGCCTATTCCTTCCTTTTGGAATGGGAATGTGTACCCAATGCCTGTTCCACCATTGTATCTTGGCAGTAGATAAATTTGGTTTTGACTTCTACAGGTTCACAGTTGGAAGGACTTTTGCTTTTGGTCTCACATGAGACTTTGGACTTTGGACTTTTGAGTTGGTGCTGGAGCAAGCTAAGACTTTTGGGACTGTTGGAATAGAATGATTGTATTTTGTATGTGAGAGGAACATGAGTTTTGGGGGACCAGGGGTGGAATGATGGAGTTTGGATGTGTTGTCCCCTCCAAA
>NW_007733415.1:55641-58201 GCF_000696425.1 Galeopterus variegatus | reverse complement strand
GTTTCAGGTATTCTGTTATAGCAACACAAAATGGACTGAAACAGAAGACGTTCTCTGCAAAACTTTTGGGCTATTAATGTGTAGCTGAATGTGAGAGTCAGTGTCCTGTGATACTAAGAAACTTCCTTTTTCATCTCTGTTCCCAAAAAAGAAGAACCCAAGACCACTCTTCTGATGTCTAGCTATTAGTGGCTTGGAGGCTTTGTAGGGAAGGTGAGGAACTGCATGGTTTAGGAGGCTCTAGATTCTCAAAGGTGTGCCTGGGTCAGTATTCATCACTATAATTCTTTTCAGAAACTCCATGGAAGAGGTATTAGTGTGAAATCACCAAGAAAGGAGAAGAAAAAAACAGCAGAACACATAGAAGGAAAATCATCTTAAGGAAGGGAACCATGCAGCAGAAAGTCACCCCACCAGGATCAGAATATTGTTTGGCAAATGTCTAAGCTGTTTATATTTATTTATGTATTTAGAGTATTTCACCTTCATCAGTCTACATAGATAACTTGCTCATTACAAACAAGATGAACTTTTTAAGTTTCTTTGACATGTGAATCAAGTTAATGGCTCGTGAGAGTATCCACTGACAGCTCTATGTTTATAAAAATGGCTAGAATATTCCCCAGTTCTGCTCAATGCATAACGTCAACACAATTTAGCACTGAACCTTCAGATGGATGGAAACTCAGAACCAGAAAAACAAACTTTATTTTCCATGATGGCTTCCTCTGTGAAGTTGTTTACACAACTGAATCACAGGTCAATTTTATTCTCTTTCCCTCCTTTTTCTATGCTTTACCAGGTAAGCTTAGTCTCTGGTACATTATGAAATCTCCACCTACAGATTAAAACCAAACCATAACCACCAACCACAACAATGTTCTACATAAGCTGCATTTCTAAGAATAGGAAATACAATGGATAAAAGAAACAGCAAATGCTTCCGATTCCCAGGTAAAAAATGAGTGCAATATCTTTGGAAGAGCAAAAAGAATGAATATTTTGTAATATGTTTCAACCTATTTGCACTTTTTGTCCTTCTGCTATCTTTAATATATAAATATTAAACAAACTTACCATGATATTCCACTAGGGATAGAGAAAATGAACACTGACATCATCAGAAAATATATCCGGCAAATTATTTTTTTGAAGAATTGGTTTAAATTGGAAATGGATGGGTACTGAAACTAATACTTTTCTTCAAAGAAAAAAAAAAAAGGAAGGAAGGAAGGAAGGAAAAGGAAAGAAAAAAAGAAAAGAAAAAGAAATAGCTTTCTTTGAGCTGTATTTTTAACTTTAGGGCTGCTATGCCTTAATTTTCTCTTTGGGGACAGATCGGGTCACTGGTTCCCTGGAATACATCCCTCTGTGTAAAGCTTTCAGACAGTGACACCACAGAGACACCACGTCCAGTGTGAACCTGCTAAGCATTTCCATCTGCTATTTATAAAAGTAGTTTAAGAGCAAGAAATAGCAGGTTCAGGTGTAATTTGTCAGTGATTCATCACGATGACAGGCAGGGCTCTGGTGTTACTGGGTTAATATCGAGAGCGAGCAAATCCCCAGCACTGAGTTATTTTCCATCATGAATTTTATTGGAATTCACATCAGAGCCATCGCAATGGAAATCCATAATGCACGACAGGCTGGGAGCTGCCTGGCCATGCAGGCGACACCACTAGCTTTTTACACAAGCCCTCCATGTAGACGCTCTCTGCAAGCAGAAAAATGAGAATTACAGGGTGAATCCTAATGTCCGTGCTGGGTTTCTCCTGGATGCATTTGTCTGAAGGTATCAGCTTCTCATTTATCCTGCTTCACTGGCTATTCATCTGTGTTTCAGCTCTCAAGGTGAAATGTGGGATTCTCTTTTATCATAGCTGACAGCAAAAGCAACACCTTCCTGGGAGACCTAGGAAACTCCTCTCTCTGAGCCACAAGTGATTTTTACCTCCAAATAATATTTTACTGGCCTCTATCAGGCCTATTCCATTCTCTTAAAAGAGGCAACTTCATTGTGCACCAAAAGTCCCTGGTTTTGTTTTTCTTCTTATTATCTCCTATTTGTAGATGTTTCAGTACTCTCTGAGTTGATCTCTCTGTTTTATTTATTCTTACTCACATGGCCCCTTTGGGAAGAGGGAGAAAGAGTAGAAAAACGATTAAAGTTTTGCATTATGAGTTTCTTTTTTTTATTTCAAGTATTTTATTTTTTAAATATTATTTATTATAAGGATATTATTATTAGAAATTGTGGTTTTTCTTTATGCCCTTTACCCAACCTATCCCTTCCCAAACCCCCTCCCCCTGCCTCACCCCCATCTCTCGTATTCTGAAAGTTCAAGAAATTGTTAGGTCTTTCCTTTTCTTTCTTTCTTTCTTTCTTTCTTTCTTTCTTTCTTTCTTTCTTTCTTTCTTTCTTTCTTTCTTTCTTTCTTTCTTTCTTTCTCTCTCTCTCTCTCTCTTTCTTTCTTTCTTTTCTTTCTTTCTTTCTTTTCTTCTCCTCTCTCTCTCTCTCAGCACCCAGTTGTAAGTAAGAACATGTGGTATTTCTGTT
>NW_007733415.1:51953-54529 GCF_000696425.1 Galeopterus variegatus | reverse complement strand
ACCACTAATCTACTTTCTACCTCTACGGATTTACCTATTTGGGATATTTTCTGCAAATGGGACCATGTGCTCTGTGATCTTCTGTGACTGGCTCCTTTCACTTGACATAATGTTTTGAGGTTCATTAACATTGCAGTATCCGTCAGCACTACGTTGCTATTTTGGCTGGGTGATATTCTATTGCACAGATAAACCACATTTCACTTATCCATTCATTTATTGATGGACATTGCATCAATTCCATCTTTTGGCTATTGTAACTAATGATGTTATGAATATGTATGTTCTCATGCTTGTTGGGTTCCTGTTTTCAATTTGTTCAGGTATATACCTATAGCTAGAATTGCTTGATATTTAACTTTTTAAGGAACTTCTATGCTGTTTTTTTTACAGGGTTTGAACTATTTTATCAGTGTATGAGGATACCAATTGCTATATATCTTTGCCAACACTTTTTTTCTGTTTTATTGATTGCTTGATATTTAACTTTTTAAGGAACTTCTATGCTGTTTTTTTTACAGGGTTTGAACTATTTCATCAGTGTATGAGGATACCAATTGCTATATATCTTTGCCAACACTTTTTTTCTGTTTTATTGATTATAGCCATCCCAAGAGGTGTAATTGTATTTTAGTTTAAATGCACTCCAATTCAATTTTTTACATCAACTTTAATATAAAAGTTATTTTATCTTAATATACTAAGTTTTAAATCTTTACATTTTTTCTTGGATTTTATTTTTAAAAGTTATAGTAAGCACATAGCCTTAAGTGATACATTTAGGTCTAGTTTTAGAATTGGTCATTACTTTCCAGTAGTTTTCTACAAAGGAGAATAAGAAATACAGGTGCTTGTATAACCTATGGGGCTTTGGATAAATTGCAATGGGAACCTCATTCAGAAATAAAGATTATCCTTCACAAGGCTTGGAAGTTAGCTGACTTAACAGAAAGTAGGCAGAGTTAAACAATCACTACCAGTTTTCTTTCTTTTTTTCATCATATGCTCATGATGTCGTGGTTGCTTTCTTTGCAAGTAAAAAGAAAAGGCTTGAAGGGAAAAAGACTTTGTATTTAAACTCTCAACTTTACCTACTCAAAAAAAAAAAAAAAAAAAAAGGAAAGGAAAGGAAAAGAAAAGAAAGCTTAAACTTTGCCTTTTGAGGAACCAAAACTTTTATGAAGGAAGATTATTTGCATCAACTGCAGTTTTTACTGACAGATCTAGAAATAAGGATTCTTTTATTTTGATTTGTTTGATTGGGCATATTGAGTTCATATACATGATTCATGTATGCATATATATACACAAGGGTACTCCAAAAAGTTTGTAGAAAATGGAATTAAAGGATGATACAAATCTTTCCTTGAACTTTTTGATCTATTTGCATATACACACATGCACGCATATAAAATTATATATATATAATTATGCATTTCTTTTTAATTAACTATGCCTTATACTTTTATTATTTTGAATTTGTTTTCAAAAAAATTAATTTATGTCTTTGTCTGGTTTCCTAGAAAGCAGACTTTGAGACAAAAGCTCAGGTGTCAGCACATTTTCAGTGAGTGCAATTGCAGAGAAGAAAAAAAAAAGTGAAGGAGGGGAGAGGAAAAAAATAATTGTGTGAAAGTTATCCAGCTGGCCACGTCTTCTGGATGATGTGACAGCTCCATCTCTTCAAGGAAGCTCCATGGAGCTCTGGCCACCAAAGTCTCTCCAAAGGGGAGAATACATTACTACTTTCGGAGGCTCCCATTTTTTCAAAATTCTTTTCAAGGGGAACCAACCCTCAACACTCTGAGACTCTTCAGTGTAGTTCCTCCAGAAAAGAAGCAGTAAGATGAAAACCCAAGACCCCCTCCCAGTCTATTTTCTGGTATCCAGCTGCCTCCCAGGTCACCCATGGGTGCCAAACTGGCCCAACAGCATGTTTTGACTCAGAGACAGTGGGGAGTTCCAGGTCAGAAGCACAAGACTAAGCTGCAGGTGTGGGTACCTGATGACCAGACAGCAAAAGCCAATGGGGACTTTGGTCTGTACAGGGTCATTAACAACCCAGCTCTGAGACCAGCCATCCTGGGACACCTTCTCAAGGCCTGAAAGCAGGGCACGTACCAGATCAGAAAGTTTCATCAACAGACTTCAATACAACCAGAAATGAAAACACGAGCATTGCTTTTCAAAGACTTGTCCAATGGCCATTGCTAAACTTTGGGTCAGTTGTCTTGAAATGGACAATATACTCTCTATGGAATCTGATGGAAAGTCTGGCAAAGTGTTTCAAATGGCAATAATCATGCATAATTTAATTGTTTTTTTAGCATAGGCTGGTTTTGTACAATATGTTTTTAACTGAAATGCAACTTTTCATTAAATTATAAATTTGCCCAAATGACTAAGCTATATGTCACAGTGCTCTCCAGATAAACAGGACCTAGAGGACGTGTACAGATGTATAGAAAAAGATTTATGATGAGGGATTGGCTCATGCAATTATGGAGGCTAAGTCCCATGATCTGTTTTTTGTAAGCTGGAGACCTAGGAAAGCCAGTGGTGCAGTTCCAGTCCGA
>NW_007733415.1:48299-51517 GCF_000696425.1 Galeopterus variegatus | reverse complement strand
CCATGATCTGTTTTTTGTAAGCTGGAGACCTAGGAAAGCCAGTGGTGCAGTTCCAGTCCGACTATGAAGCCCTGAGAACTGAAGGGGTAGATATTTGAGGACAGGAGAATGGATGCCCCAGCTCAAAAAGAGAGCCGATCTGTCCTCTCACCTCTTGGATCTATTTTGGCCCTGAATGGATTCAATGATGCCAACCCATGTTGGTAAGGGAGGATCTCCTTTTCTCACTCTACTGATTCAAATGCTAATCTGTTCCAGAAACACCCTCACAGACTCACCCAGAGTTAATATCTTACCAGCTATCTGGGCATCCCTTAACCCAGTCAAGTTGATTCCTAAAATTAACCATTACAGTGTAAACCATGTGTAGTTATTTAATTATTAGATATTATTTTATACTTATATACACATTTATTAATCTCAGCCTATTTCTAATTTTCAATTTGTGATGTTACCCCAAATCTTTTTTGGAAGTAGATGGAGAAAAATGGTGAAATATTTACTACAAAGTTTTGTTGAATAAGAATCACAAGGTATTTGCTAAGATGTGACCATACTGAAAGAAAATATCACAAAGATGTCATTTAATTTATACTTTAAGGCAACCTACAAACTTGAGATGTGTATTTGCACCATTACTGGACTGAGGGGCTGGGGAGAAGGAGAGAAAATATTCTTTTTCTTTTATACCTGTGCTGGAGGTTATAGCTTCTGGGAAGTAATATTATCAGCTTGCTTTTTTCTATTAAATTCCCACATAAAAAGTAGAGCAGCATTCACCAAAGACTTTGTGTTCCATTTTAAATCGCCACTCAGTTCTCTTCTCCAGGCTGTATAAATTCCATTTCTCTCTTCATGATATTTGCCTTGTCACATCCCATTTATCCTAAGGGATTTCCATCCCTGGATAGAAATCACCTTGATTTGGGTGCCTGACACACTGAGGACTTCTTAAAAACTGTAAAAAAGTGCCAACATGAAAGAGTACCATTCTTTATCTTGATATAATCCCCTTTCACATGTGCAAACCTCGTGTATACATCAGCAGTGCTGTGATCTCAACACTCCAAATTTTATTTCTAAGTGTTTGAATTGATGTGATGCCACTTTATATATATATATATTTTTTTTTTTTACATGAGGAGACAAAGGTTTGGGAATGTCCAATAATGTCCATATTTAGATGCTTAAGAGATCCAGGATTTAAGACAGGAAACTTATATTAACCCTAACACTGACCCTAACTCAAACATTTGGTTCCTGCAGGATTTGCTCTCGATTTTTCTCCTGCATCAACAAGAAAATATTTACTGTAACTCACGCATACCCAGCTTTTTTGGAATAATTAAAGAATAATTTTAGCAAGGTTTCAATGTTTTAGAAATTAGTGTATGTTTGGGGGAGAAATTAAGTCCTTTTGCTAAAGGACTTAACTTTAACTTTCTCATTTCCTTCTAGGTTTTTATTAACCCTTCCGTTTAACTTATCTGTCTTTATTTTGCTTTTCTTGTTTCTTCTTTCCTAAATTCAGTGAATGATCCTTTGGGCTTCATTCCTTCTAGATTCCTAATAAATGTTTTTAATAAGTAGCTTTTTCTCAGAATACTACTTTAGCCATACAATACAGGTTTAAATAAGAATTTGTCTTTAATGAGCATTCCTAATTCAATAAACTTATAATTACAGTTTTGATTTAATTGCTAAGCTAAACCTTTGTTTAGAAGAGTGCTATTCAATTTCTAACACAGAGGGTTTATGTTTTTATTTATAATCCCTATTTCTGTTAAAAATATATAATTTTATTGTTACTGGTGACATTTCTTTATTTATTAATGACACATATTGATAGCACATATTTGCAGGGTACAGAATTATATTTCAATACATGTTTACAATGTGAGGAGATCAAATCAGGGTAGCAGATTCACCATCATATATTTTTTTCATTTCTTTGTGATGAGAACATTTGACCTCCTTTACTCTAGCCATTTGAGATTATACAAGAAATGATTGTGAATTGTAGAGGGGTACCACTACTGTACACCACTAGAACTTATTCCTCCTATATAGCTGTAATTTTGTGTCCATTAACCAACCTCTCCCTATCCCTCTACAGTTTCTAGGGTCTAGTAAACACCACTCTACTGTCTACTTCTAAAAGTTCAACTTGGGGGGATACCTGGTTAGCTCAGTTGTTTAGAACACAGTGATGTAACACCAAGGTCAAGGCTGTGGATCCCCATACTGGCCAGCTGCCAAAAATAAATGAATAAATTCTAAAAAGTTCAACCTGTAGTCTTCAACACCCCTTTCTCAGCACTGGAAAGATCATTTAGACAAAAAAAAAAAAAAAAAGTCTTCAGACACATTGGATTTAAACTGCACTATAGACCAAATGGACTTGACAGACATTTACAAAACATTTCATCCAACAACTGCAGAATATACACTCTTCTCATCAGGACATGGATCACTCTCCAGGATAGATCACATATAGGCCACAAATCAAGTTTTGACACATTCTAAAAGCTTGAAATTATATCAACTAACTTTTCAGACCACAATGGAATAAAATTAGAAATCAATAGCAGCAAAACTTTAAAAACTGTATGACCACATGGAAATTAAACAACAGGATGAATGGCTACATTTGGATCACCATTTAACTTCTCTGAATATGTCTCCAACCAAAGGTCTCATCATCCTAAGCGAATTTTGATAGTGGCCACTTTATAGAGAGAAAGCCGCCAGGTTTCTTTCTTAAAAAAAAAAAAAAAAACTATCAGATTCTTTCACAAAGACACGAAATTAATTTTTTAAAACTCAAAAAATAATTTCATTGCTGATATTCTTTCTTTGTTTTCATTAATAACAGAGTAGAAAGAGGATCTTATATATCCCAGGGTGGAGATTAACCCCAAGGTCAGGCCAAGACCATGGCAAATTTATGGTAAATGTGAGACTTTAAGGAAACCAATTGGGTTCAGAACAGTTCACCCATAGATAAATAGAAACTGCACAGCTCACCACAGTTGAAGTTAGACACAAAAACAGAGCTGGAGTGGACATCTGACCTGTTAAAACACACAAAAAACCATTTGTAGTACAATTTACAGAAAACATCTTGTTTTTCTTTTTACATCCAATTTTATTAAACAGATAAGGCTAGTAGTGGAATATATTTTTAATATAATACATGAACTTATAAGATGCTTTAT
>NW_007733415.1:47198-48175 GCF_000696425.1 Galeopterus variegatus | reverse complement strand
CAAATTTATGGTAAATGTGAGACTTTAAGGAAACCAATTGGGTTCAGAACAGTTCACCCATGGATAAATAGAAACTGCACAGCTCACCACAGTTGAAGTTAGACACAAAAACAGAGCTGGAGTGGACATCTGACCTGTTAAAACACACAAAAATCCATTTGTAGTACAATTTACAGAAAACATCTTGTTTTTCTTTTTACATCCAATTTTATTAAACAGATAAGGCTAGTAGTGGAATATATTTTTAATATAATACATGAACTTATAAGATGCTTTATTAGAGAAATTTTATATGTTGGTGAGTATAGTTAATGATCACAACTATAAATTAATTCTTTAAAAATTAGAACCAACAATTAGGATATACAGTACTCTGTGTTTTCTTCATTATATTGTGAAGAGTCTTATATTAGTCAGCTAGAGCTGCTTTAACAAAATATCACCAGCTGCATGGTTTAAAGAGCAAACATTTATTCTCTCAAAGTCCTGGAGGCTAGCAGTCTGAGATCCGAGTGTGGCTGGAAGTCTGAGATCCGAGTGTGGCTGGAAGTCTGAGATCAAGACATGGCAGGGCTGGTTCCTCCTGAGGCCTCTCTTCTTGTCTTGTAGACCCCACCTTCCCCCTGTGTCCTTGAACAGTAATTCCACTGTGCGTGTCGGTGTCCTAATCTCCTCTTCTTATAAGGACCCAAGCCCTATTGGGTTAGAGCCCACCAATGACCTCATTTTAAATAGATTTCTTTTTAAAATTATTATTAGTTTAATCATCATTACAAATCGGAATCTTTCCCTATGCCTACCACCTGACCTATCACTCCCGCAACCCCCCATCTCTCCCTTCCAGTCATTTGTAGCAACATGGATGAGGCTGGAGAAAATTATTTTAAGCAAAATAAGCCAGATACAGCATGTTCTTACTCATAACTGGGTGCTAAGAAGGAAGGAAGGAAGGAAGGAAGGAAGGAAGGAAGGAAGGA
>NW_007733415.1:45018-46027 GCF_000696425.1 Galeopterus variegatus | reverse complement strand
ATGGATTATTAGAAAATATATGTATATGACTCACCACATTAACAGAATGAAAGAGAAAATTTTAAATAAAATTTAAAAAATTGACAAATGTTAAAAATAACTCATGATTTAAAAAAAATAGCAAATAAAGCAAAAAAAAAAAAACAAAAAAAAAACAGAATTCCTTTAACTTGACAAAGGCTATTTCTCAGAAATGGAGGAAAAACAATTAAGAAATTAAGAAATAGATTGGGAAGATGATTATACAATCGTTTCAAAATATGCAGTGCTATGTGGAGTGTTTATAAGTGTTAGTTATATGAACAATTGTACTAGTTCCAAAGGAGTACGGCACGTTTGAAATATAGTTCATATAAAAAATGTTTTCAAAAGAGGTTTTGCCCATCATACAGACAACAATTAAAAGAAATTATAACAGCAAGTCAGGCATTGATAAATGAAAAAAATTTCTAGAAAGCAAAGTAGTTAAATGAGTCATATAATAACACCTCCAATATATATGCCTTGCATTTTATCCAGAAACTCCAGTGCTCACAGGAATTTATTTTAAGAAAACTACTGGACAAGACATAGACCATCCCTACAAATGTACTTGTTTTTACTTCGTTATTANTCTGAGGTCCTGGGGCTTATAGCTTCAACATATGAATTTTGGGGAGGACACAATTCATTACATTACGGGGCTCTTTCTTTTGCGTAAGCCTGCAGCTCCATTGCCTTTTTCTTGGGCTCTAGTTAATACTTCCTTATGGTGCAGTTTCAAGCTTAAGGGTTTTATCAGCTTCTTAATGATGCTAGATTCTGGGTCCCTCACACCTTGATGATAAACATTCCTTAAAATAAATTCTGCTCCATCCCTTCTGTGGTCTAAACCTAGACTAAAAGAATTTTTAAAAATAATATAAAATTAATAAAGCTAAACCACAGTCTTATAAGTAACCTATAGAAAATTTACTTGGGGACATATTGAATATCCTAAATGTAAATGGAAAAGTGAATTCAGCTAGGT
>NW_007733415.1:42155-43445 GCF_000696425.1 Galeopterus variegatus | reverse complement strand
CGGGAGCGCCGCCGCGCTTCCCAAGCGGCGCACTTATCCAGTGCGCCACCGGGCCGGCCAATATATAAGGTATTTAACTTGAAAATGAGTTTGTAACATATTTTGTATACCATAAATGTATCATTCACTGTAAATGGTAATTTGGGACAATTTTTCTTTTTTGTGTTATAACATTATTATTTTTTTTAAATGAAGGTGTTATTAAAAATATTTAGATGGATTTTAATATGTTTTAAATATCTTTCTTTCTCTTCCCCTTGGCTTTAAGTATAATAAATAATACACAGTATATTCAGCAGTGTCACTCAAAATAATAAATAGAGAAGAAAGGGATATTCTGTGCTTGTGAAGAAAAAACATGCAATATTGGGTACTCCTCAGAAATCTGAAAATGCATCAAAATTGTCGGCAGCAACCAAACACAGCAGAGTCAGAGGTGAGTCTTTGTGACTGTCAATGGTCATTTGGATTGCTTGGGTTCTGATAAGCAGCTGTGGTGACATTTCTGTTATGTATTTTAAGAGGGACAGCATGATCGTGAACCCCTGTGTGTGTTCCTAAGTTGCTGTGTAGGTCGAAGACAATTAAAGCAAACAAAGCAGACAGTGCTGCCTCAGGGGACAGGGGTGCTGAGTCCACACATGTGGGACTCAGTTTCTCCAGAATGATGTGGGATTGTTGGAACTTGGGAAAGTCACACAGACTTTACCCATAATCAAGAAGCAATGAAATGCCCCAGGCTGACCAATATGCTTTTACTTTGCAGAAATGCTCATTAGTTAAAAAAAAAAAGGCTCCCAATGTCGGTCCTATTCACTTACCTGCCCTTTAGGAAACCACAAACTATAAGCATCTAAAGTCTATTCAATGCATTTCTTTAGAAGAGTCTCACTCTTTCCATTAAATTAGCCTTTTCTAGGTTTGCAGAACATTTTCCCTTAGAATTGTCATGCAATGTATCTATTTATCCACGTGCATTTTCTGCCTGAACAGGTGTCCAAAGCTTGTCGTTTACTTGACCTTTGTTTAAAAATGTTAAATTCCTTTACCTGTCATGAGAGAAAGGTGATCAGAGAGAGAATAAAAAGCTGGGCTGTCATTCTGCCAGGGTAGAAAGAAATATGGAAATTGGATGAAAAAATCACTGAGCCACAAAAGATGCTGAGTTTTTCTTGACATTCATTTAGCTCATAACAGACCATTTAATGATGTCTGTTCTCCACAAAACCGAAGCCCATTAAATGTGGTTTTGTTTACAAGGCTGGGTGGTTTTGAAGAACTGGTTTTTTT
>NW_007733415.1:40345-41643 GCF_000696425.1 Galeopterus variegatus | reverse complement strand
TCTGTTCTCCACAAAACCGAAGCCCATTAAATGTGGTTTTGTTTACAAGGCTGGGTGGTTTTGAAGAACTGGTTTTTTTTGGCTGAAATAGAAATAAGGATATTCAGTAGTCTCAACTCTGGTGTGCTTGTTTCTCACTCCTTCATATCAGAGATATGCAAAAGCCACCGAGCAAAGGAACTTGCAGCAAGAGATGTGACTTGAAGAAATATCACAGCGTTTTAAACTGTATATCTAATGCCTGATCTTCTTTATTAGGGCTGTACAAAGAACTATACCCAAGTCCCTTACTGACTACTTTTTCCAAAGAAGGCAGAGCCAATGATTTTAGGAAATGTCTTGAAAATCTAAAGAAAACTGCTGCATGTTTTTGGCTATGTTATTCACTCACGAAAATGCATCCACTGTAATCAAATGAATGAAAGTCATTTAATCAATACTGTGTTTGTTTCTCACTGATCTCAGTAGATTACCTAGTTCTTTAGACATTACTGTTCCAAAGTATTGTACAATAAAAGCTGGGCAAAGTATGTCTTTGCCAACCTGTGTCAGTTTATATAATTCCAATATGGTTTTGTGTATTGCTTTGGTAAATGTTATCTCTTTACTCAATAGACGTCAGTTCATATTTCGTTTTTCTGAGGCAATTTTCCCTTTCCTCTGAATACATGGAAAGGAAAAAGCTCTCCCGTTATTGCTAATTTTCTCTGGTTTGTTCTGAACCTGTTCATTTCTATTTTTCAAAACCTTGACATTTTTCCTCTTACATATAAAATTATACCTTGCTTGCAGTCTAAGATTTCTTCATCCATTGCAAGAAAATGTCTGTATTTCTGTATAACATCACAAGCAAAACTTTTTCCTGGTCCTGCAACATTATGTTACCATGAAAAGAAAAGTTTCTTTAGTTTTGGGCCTAGAAACTATAGAAATCTCTGAATCTGCATTGCTTAAAATTCTTTTTCTTGCTCTGAGCCCATTTTCACCTGTCCTCAATTACTTCAAAGTCATTTAAATAATGCCTTTTTTTTTTACATGTATACCATATTGTGCATTACATGACATGGATCACATAATATAGCACACGTTACATATCAACACGTAATATGCATCACAACATATATCACATAACACTGTTTCATAATGTTACATACCACGATATTCATAACGTAAAACATAACGTAAAAATAATATAACATAAAGAAAAGGATAGTTCCCATTTCTTTTTAAAATTCAGTATCTTCCTCTTCCTTTTATCTTTTCTTCAATACCATTTTTTTCTCCATTTCAATAAATTT
>NW_007733415.1:36117-39534 GCF_000696425.1 Galeopterus variegatus | reverse complement strand
CACGTACTAACCAGTGAGCCTGTCAACTGAAGTGCTGCTATGCTTTTGCAGCTTTTTCCTTTCCTGCTATTTCTCCGTGTCGTTATGCTCCACTGTTCCTCTTGGTTTCTGTAAGATCCCCTCCCTTTTACCTTTTTTATACTATTCTGAGACATGTCTCAGGCAAGGTCCAGTGTAGAATGCCCACCTAGTTCTCTCTTGCATTCTTATATACTTTATGAAATTGGTGTTTACTTCTCCTGAATTCTGCTTTTCTCTTGGTATCTTACATGAGTGCTGCTTTAAGTTAATCGGCACCATTTATACATCATTACGGATCCAATAACATCAGACTTACCCTCTAGTGGGAAGTATTGGACAAGCTACCAGAAGGGTATACTATTATTTGTCACTTAACCTTGGGGACATATCTGAAAAGTGTGTCATTAAGCTATTTTGTCCTTGTTTAAACATCACAGAGTGTACACAAACCTAGAAGGTTGAGCCTCCTACACTTGTGGACTGTATGGTATAGTCATTATAATCTTATGGGACCACGGCTGTATGTGTAGTCTGTCATTGACCAAAACTTCATTATGATGCACATGGCTGTGTGTACATGTTCTTCTTTGTCCCATAATTGATTTTTAAAATGACCCTCACGTGGTGTTAAGTATTTTACTGAATATCTGACATGGTAGAAGAATCAAGCTATAACTTTCAATAAAAAGGAAAAATCAGGGGCTGGCCCGGTGGCGCACTCGGTAGAGGGCGGCGCTCCTGCCAAGGGTTCGGATCCCATGTAGAGACCGGTCCGCTCACTGGCTGAGCGCGGTGTGGGCGTGACACCGAGGGTTGCGATTCCGTTACCAGTCACGAAAAAAAGACAAAAAGAAAAAGAAAAAAAAAAAAAAGGAAAAATCAGAAGAAATACTCAATTATACCTTATGGAAATTCACTCTAATATATTTTTTGACTACAAAGAACCTCTGCCTCTGTTACTCAAGAAGGAGCAAACACCTTAACCCCAGAAATCTCTTGACCCCTCTTGTTTCTTCTAAATGTTTCTCAGTCCCACCTTCCCAGACTCATGTGGGTGCAACTGCTGGGTGGAATTTGAGGCAAATGGTAAAGCCTAGCCAGAAAGGAATCAGGATTTCCAGACTATAGGAAAAGAACAAACTCTAGAACTGAATAAGTCAGTCATCGGCTTCTGTCTGAGAACCTCCTTGTGGCTATTTGATTTCCATACACATTGCCCTTGCCGTAGTTGAGCTCCAAACAGCCAATAGCAAAACCCCTCCCCAACTAACATAATAGTCTCTCCCAACTTGAGTACAAACAAAATCCCATTCGTCACTGAAAACTTCTCTGGGCTGTGTCTTCGCCTGGTTAAATCACAATCTCATATTCATATGATATAATCCCAGGACTAAATGATGGAGGTTACCCTACCAACACTGTGCAAACTTGAGAATATTTGAACATAAAGAGAATATTAAGTAAAATTAGTAGACCCATAATAATACCCAACTTTCCTTCCCAGTAAATGAGCCCCAAGTGGCACTCCTTGAAATTCTATCCACTGGCAAGGTTACCTTTCTTCAGGGCAACGAAAAGCCACCATTGAAAGACAAATAAACTTGTAGCTGTCTGCTTCCAGCTGATGCCAACACGTTCTGCAGAACCATCAATTAATCAAATGGGAATTTGGCCTCAAAAATAAAATAATCGTGGGAAGCCCCTCCTAAGACCACAGGTGTAGGTTCAGGTAGAACAGGCTAAGACAAATGTATAGGAGCAGTACACTCAAATAAAACAAACATTGTTTCCAAAACCCAAAGCAGGGGTGCATGATACAGAATAGCATGCACCGGTTACCCATCCCAGCCTGGCTGCACCAATTACTCACACAAATTAGACAAAGCAACTTTATCACCCACAAAGAGGAGGCAGGAATCAACAGGACCCTAGGATCCATGGGAGTTAGTCCCCATGGCTAACAAAAGCTGCTCAGGGCACGTGTAGTCCTGTGTGTTAATGTTCCCTTTCACACTGCAGCTAAGGGCCCCCCAAAGCACTCCTCTATGGGTTTTATACACAGATGTCACATGCGTTGCTGAGATTATGTCTTGTGCGACATCTAGTTCTAATAGGGACGAGGAGAAAGTCTGGGCTGTTCTGGAGAATCCCTCATAACCTCAGGATATCTCATTCTTGCTACATTCTGCCCCAGAATTGCAAGAGAAAGGTGTAAGAGTGGATGGGCCAAGGTCATTCAGGGAGGGGGTCTCTTATAGGGTAAAAATGCAGCCAGTTTTCTTTCAGTTTGTATGAAATGGCCTGACATGTCCAAGCCAGTGGATTCTACAAAAATTTCACCAAAGGGACAGATCCCTTAACTTTTTTTTTGCAGTATTCATTTGCTACGCTTGGTAAACATTTCTCTCCAAGACTTCTTGCTGAACGGGGACAATCAGTACAATTTAATTAAGATTGCAGACAAGAATAGTCCCTTTGAGATAGCATAGAAATTAAACCCGTCTTGGAGTAAGGAACCTGTTGATTAGAATCATGAGAACACATCAAAAGCATTTCTCAGATCCATAGCTGCTTTCAAGGTTCCAGGGCCTACATTAACCACATCTAGAGTATGAGAGACATTGGGATCTCCACAAGATTGAGCTCATCACGGTCCGGGAAATCTTCACAACCTGTCACTCTTTTGCTCAGCCCGACAGATGCACTAAACAGGCATTAGATTAGCTTGCTAGGGTTACTGGAACAAAGAACCACAGACTCTGTGCCTTAAACAACAAAAAATTTATTTCTCTTAATTCTGGAGGCTGGAAGCCCAAGATCAAGGCATGGCAGGGCTAGTTTCTCCTGTGCCTACCCCTCCTTGTCTTGTGGACGGCATCTTGTCTTTGCTTCTTTGTGTGTGTGTGTTTGTGTGTGTGTGTGTGTGTAAATATTTTTTGTTGTTGTCGTTTTAATTTTACTTCTCAAAATACATTGTATTTGGTTATCACGCCCCTTTGCCCATTCCTCTCCACCCCTTACCCTCCCCCCCCCACATCGTATCTATTATCTTAACTTAAATAGTTGAAGGAATTTTTGTATTCTTTCCTCTTCCTCCACCTATTTATTTGTTTGTGTGCTTATTTATTAATTTTTAGCTCCCACAAATAAGTGAGAACATGTGGTATTACTCTTTCTGTGCCTGACTTGTTTCACTTAATATAATTCTCTTTAAGTCCATCAATGTCGTTGCAAATGGCAGTATTTCATTCTTTTTTATAACAGAGTAGTATTCCATTGTGTAGATATACCACAGTTTCCTTAACCACTCATCAGATGATGGACATTTGGGATGGTTCCAGCTCTTGGCTATTGTATATAGAGCTTCAATAAACACGGGAGTACACGTATCCCTTT
>NW_007733415.1:32764-33731 GCF_000696425.1 Galeopterus variegatus | reverse complement strand
TGTAGATGTTTATAGTAGTCTCTAATGATTCCTTGTATTTCTGAGGTGTCAGTTGTAATATTGCCTTTTTTATTTCTAATTTTTGTTATTTGGGTCTTCTCCTTTTCTTAGTTAATCTTGCTAAAGGTTTGTCAATTTTATTCATCTTTTCAAAAAAACAACTTTTTGTTTCATTGATCTTTTGTATTGTTTTCTGGAATTCTATTTCATTAAGTTTTGCTCTGATCTTAATTATTCCTTTCTATCTCCTAACTTTAGATTTGGATTGTTCTTGTTTTCCAAGATCTTTAAGGTGAAGTGTCAGGTTGTTTATTTATCATCTTTCCGTTCTTCTGAAGTAAGCATTTAATGCAATAAATTCCCCGTTAATACTGTTTTTGCAGTATCCCACAGGTATTGGTATGATGTGTCATTATTTTCATTAGTTTCAATAAATTTTTTGATGTCCTGTTTAATTTCTTCTTGAACGCATATGTCATTAAGTAGAAAGTTGTTTAATTTCCATGTGTTTTTATAGTTTCCAGAATTTTTTTTTGTTTATTATTGATTTCTAATTTTAACCCATTGTGATCAGAAAAAAATACATGGAATAACTCCAATTTTTTTTGAATTTGTTAAGACTTGCTTTGTGACCTAACACGTGGTCTATCCTGGAGAATGCTCCATGTGCTGATGAGAAGAATGAATATTCTGAGGTTGTTGGGTGGAATGTTCTGTAGATANTTTCATAGAACTCTGCAGTGAACCTATCTGGTTTTGGGCTTTTCTTTGTTTGGAGCCTTCTGATAATAGCTTTCATCTCTTTTATTGTTATTGGTCTGTTCAGATATTCTATATCTTCTTAGCTCAGTTTTGGTAATTTGTATGCTTCCAGAAATTTATCCATTTCTTCCAGATTTTCAAATATGTTGGCATGTAGATGTTTATAGTAGTCTCTAATGATTCCTTGTATTTCTGAGGTGTCAGT
>NW_007733415.1:29151-30674 GCF_000696425.1 Galeopterus variegatus | reverse complement strand
GTCATTTCAAAGACTTCCTGTTCTATAGGATCTAGTGCTTGAAAGTTTTTAAATTCCATTGCTGGCAATGTACTTTATTGATTTTTCATATTTCTGGCTTCTTTCCTTTGGTGTTTTGTCATTGTGGCAAGGGGTATCACAGTCCACTTGTTTCACCCTGATTTCTGACTTGGATCCTGATGGGACTGCTGCTTCTGGACAGCAGAAAATATCCTGGACTGGAAGTCCCACCTTGTCTGCCTTCACTGGCTTATCAGGCTCAGGGCATAGGGGTCTGGAGCTTCTCAAGTCACTCTCAGAGACGAGGATGGCCTGTACCTGTAGTCCTGCCCTGCCTGCCTTCACCAGCTTGGCTGGCTTGGAGCATGGGAGCCTGGAGCCTCTCCAGTCACTCTCGGAGACAGGGATGTCATGGGTTCAGGGTGTTGGAGCCCTGAGGCTGTTATGACTCTCAGGGTGGCAGGACCAGCCTGCCCCAGAAGTCCCACTCCAGCCCCTTCTCTGGCCTGGCAGGCTCAGGGTGTGTGGGCCCAGAAACTCTAAAGTCTCTCTATGAAATAGGGAGCAACCTGAACTGGGGTCCTGTGGTGGGTGGCTGCTGTCCACTCCAGCACAGATCTCAGGTCCTCCATTGCTGATCCTTAATAGCTGCAAATTGGTCGCTCTGTGGGAGAGAGTGACACCAGGAACCGACTAGTCTGCCATCTTGACCAGAACTCCATGTCTTTGTCTCTACACTGTCTTCCTTCTCTGGGTGTCTGAGTCCTGATCTCCTCTTCTTCTTTTTTTTTTTTATTTATCTTAAAATAGTTAATGGACAAATAAAAATTGTATATATTCTGGCTTACAATGGGATGGTTTGATATAGATATACATTGTGTAATGATGAACTCAATCAAATTAATTAGCCCATCCATCAGCACCCATAGTTACCATTTGTGTGCATGTAGTGGGTGGTGCAAATACTTAAATTCTGCTCTCTTTTTGGATTTCAAGTAAATAATACAGTTTTATTAACTGTAGTCACCATGCTGTACATGAGATCCTCAGAACTTATGTTATAACTGAAAGTTTGTACCCTTTGACCAGCATCTCCCCTTTTGCTTCACTTATTAGGATGCCAGTCCTATTGGATTAANAGTTTTCCCTGCAACACTTGTTGAAAAGGCAGTCTCTTCCCCAGTATGTAGATTTGCTGCCTTTGTCCAAGATCAGATTGCTGTAGGTGTATGGTTTGATTTCTGGGTTCTCTATTCAATTCCGTTGATCTGTGTGTCTATTTTAATGCCAGTGCCATGCTGTTTTGGTTATTATAACTTTGCAATCTAATTTAAAGTCTGGTAGTGTTATGCCTCCAGCTTTATTTCTTTTGCTCAGGATTGCTTTGGGTAGGTCTGGTATTTTGTTGTTCCAAATAAATGTCTGGATAGCTTTTTCTATCTCAGAGAAAAACGTCATTTTAATGGGGATGGAATTTTGATGGGGATTGCATTGAATCTGTAGATCACTTCGGATAATATGGA
>NW_007733415.1:20283-27001 GCF_000696425.1 Galeopterus variegatus | reverse complement strand
TAAAACAATTTCATGTAAATAACTTTCCCACTACCAATGAGTCCCCCTTCTAACTCATCTACAAGAGAAGCATTCTAATTCACCGGGGACTCATGCTAGCTCAGAGCCAGTAACCCGTCCATCCTGAAAGGTCTAGGTATTTTTCTTTCCTCATGTAAACTTACTTTTGTATTTGGCTTTGGGTCATGTTGGTAAAGTGCTTTCGATGTTATCACAGTGTTCCTCTTTAAGGATATCATTCAAAGGACCCTCTGTCTGGAAACAACTCTGGGTCAGAAAGGGTTAAGGGACCATGAGTCAGCATGATGGTTCCACAGATACAAACCCAGTCACCATATGCTATGGGTTAAATATGTCCCCCAAAAGTTCATGTGTTAGAAAATTGACCCCCATTGTAACAGTGTTAAGAGGGTGGGGAATCCAATTATAGTATTTGAAAGTGGGGCCTTATAGGAGGTGATTGGAGTGTGAGGACTGTGCTCTTGTGCATGGATTGATCCATTGATGGAGTGATGAGCCTGGTTCTGATGGCTTTATAAGAAGAGTGAGTAAACAGGTCAGTTCTCTCTTGCTTAGCCCATTCTTAACATGCATTGCTGTAGAGTCACCACCAAGAAGAAAGTCCTCATCAGATGCACCCCCCAGACTTCCCTATCTCTGAAGCTATAAGAAATGAACTGAATTTCTTTATAAATTACCCAGTTTCAGGTATTCTGTTATAAGCCACAGAGACAGATCAATACACCATCACTATTTCTTTTGCTTATGGTGGACAATAATGTGGACTTCTGCTCCACTGAGTCCCTAGAGATGCTGCAATGGTCTGAATGTTTGTCTTCTCCAAAGCTCATGTAGGAGCTTGATTCTTAATGTGACAGTGTTGAAAAGTGGGGCCTTTGGGAGGTGATTATATGGTGACTACTATGCCTTTGTGACTGGATTAACCCACCATGGATGAACGGGTTAATGATTTAATGGGTTATCATATCATGGACGTGGACTGATGGCTTTATAAGGAGAACAAGTGAGCACGTTGGCATGGTGTCACGCAGCCCTCATGATGTGGCACCTTGCCTCACCAGGGGACTCTGTAGAGAGTCCCCACCAAGAAGAAGTCCCTCACCAGAGGCACCCCTCAACTTTGGACTTCTCAGCCTCCCAAACTGTAAGAAATAAATTTCATTTTTAATAAATTACCCTGTTCCAGGCATTTGGTTCTAAGCAAAAGAAATGGACGAAAACAGATGCCATGATCAATGAACCTTCAGCAAACATCTCTGTGGGTGAAGCATTCTGCTTCCCATATTGCCTCATGCCTATTCAGTGATGACATATGATAATGTTAGTGACTAAGAAATGTCCTAGTCTTGTCCATTTCCGGCTTGTGCAATGACTGAGTGAACAGGTTGCAAATGCCGCAGAAGTCAACTTTCATCCCCAGCATATAGAAAAGCCTCATAATTCAGTTACTTTACCAGGGGCTGGTTTTCCTCTTCTCTATAAATATCCTGATGCTCTTATGAAGGGATATACCATTGATCCTCATGTAAGATGTGTGGGTTCCACATGCTGGGTCTACTTTCACCTGAAATCATCAGATCTTCCTATCATCATGGGGCTTTCTGACATCTAACTTTATTTAGCATTCAATTACCACCAACAGATCAAACTGTTAGAAGCCCTCCCAGCTCTCATTAATGCAGCCATAGAAATAAAGTCTAGCTAATTTGTGGCTATTTTCGGCCTCCCTTGACTCTCTTTAGAATTTATTACTATCTCTCCATATATTTCTCTGGGAAAATCAACTACATTGTATATTGACAAATCAGAATAAAAATAAATAAAATACACTAACAATGAGCAGGAAAAAAATAAAAGTCATAAGAAAAAAATGCAAAATACTGCTTTTCTGTTGGTGTATACTTAACTTCTTCCTGGATTCATGTATGCTCATATCCACAAGGCTGCTGGGATCTGACTGTCACTGTAGGTCTGGGGACCACAAGAATAGAAAAGGGAGGGTCATGGGGAAAATTGGCATTCCCATGAAAGTTGACATCTCAGGTGAGATAAAATATCAGGTGACAATGTCACACGATGTTCAAACAAGGCAGAAACAGCTTCATCCAAGTATCTTGAGTATTTACAAACAAGGGAAGGTCAACATGCAGTTAGTCTGAAATGTTTTCATTGCAATGTCCTCCTCATCAACTTCCCTAGAGACTTTGAAAAGCTTTAATTTGTCCTTTGTTGAAATCTCAGTATCATACTCTTCATCAGAGTTTCATTTGGATATCAACCTTGGGCCCATAACAAAAAACGATTACATTGTATAATGTTGAATATTCTAATCACCCTGAGTTGAGCATCACATATTGTACACAGGTATTGATATTCAACTCTGTACTCCACAGATACGCACAATCAATCATGTTTCAATGAAAAAAAAAAAAAAGAAAGAAACTAGATCATTATTTTTTGAGTTAGTGAAAGGAAGATTCTTTATTTTCTGGGTCTGTTTATGTTGCCTATCACAAAATAACTGGAACCAGGTAATTTTTAAGAAACAAAATTTATTGCTTACAGTTTGTGAGGCTGGGAAGTCCAAAGTTCAGGGCACACATCTGGTGAGGGTCTTCTGTGGTGGTGGCTCACAGCAATGCAGGGGTCTCACCTGGCAGAAAATTGTGGAGCAGAGAGAGAAATATCTCCTTATGCACCATTCTAAAAGCCTTCAGAACCACACCCTTGACCACTATTATTAATCTAATCACTAGAATATGGTCCTATGATTTAATTACCCCTTCAAGGCCCCTCACTTCAATACCATAATAGCATTTCCCACCCTCAACAGTTCCAGTGGGGATTTAAGCTCCAGTGCGGTTGAGGGGATGTCCAATCTACAGCACTGGGTATGCCCTACTCTGAGAAATTAATATTTTGGACCAGTGATTTTCTTCCTTTAAGAGTCCTTACTGTAGCACAGTAAGAAGCAATCACCATACCCATGGTTCGTAGACTCCTTGAGCCTATTATAGGGATTTATTGCTGCAGTCTCCAAATCACTGCCATCACGAAGCACTGCATTATGACAAACAATTTAAGTGACATCTGCAATAATATCCGAGTGTCAGCTCAATGTAAAATGACCCACCTAAAATTCCCATTACCTTGATAGTCTTTTACCTGCATCCATTACAGGTGTCTATAGGGGAAAGTTCTTTTTCATCATATAATGGAATGCAGTTAATTTACTCTAAGTACAAAAGTATAAATTATGATGATTTTCTGCAGCTTAGACATTTTTGTTGAGGGAGAAGCTCAGTCTCAAGGCATCCCTTGGAAAAAAAAATATATAGAACTGGCCGGTGGGATGTTTCATCTGCCAGCTGCAGGGCCCAAGGGCAACACCACTGGACTGATTCTGGGAGTTCAGTGAGGTAGCTGAGGTATCTGGTCTACCTCACACACACAGCTGAGGGCTCCAGAATGCCCAAAATAGAAAAACTGGGATGGGGCCTCGGACCCACACAGCCTCAGAAGTTTCTAAGATATTAAGTACATTGGTTACCTAGCTAAAATAATAAATACATTGGTTACCTAGCCTGCAAATTTCTAAAAAGTACATTAAAGGCAGAAGAACTTGAGGAGATGTTAGAAAATGCTGGGAAACGTGGGGGATTTAAGTGTGCTAACATCATACTTTATTTATTTGACATTTAGGTGTGCCCATAACAGGGTACTTTGGAAAGTTTGTGGAAAAATGGAATTAGAAGATAATACAAATATTTCCACAAACTTTTTGAAGTACTCTTGTGGAAAGTTTGATTGGGGCAGCTAATTAGGTGAAAAATGTACATATATGCATTTGTATTTGTGTGTATGTGTGTGTAGATATTAAGTTAAATTAACATGACTCGTGAGTTTATATAACACAGTATGTATCTATGTGTGCCTGTGTATGTATGCATGTATATATATCCACACATATATAGTACATGTATTTATTATGTTAAAGAAATGCCATTAGAAAGTAATCAAAAAGGTAAATATTTAGAAATTATGAATAATCCTTTGGTTTAAAGATTTTTAAGTCTATGATTCTGCAATGCTCTTTTTATAACAGCAAAGGCTTGAGTCTTGAGCAGTTTCATATTTCTGGCACATATTCATAAAAGCAATAAATACAGTTCTAATAACTTACTGTTATTTATTTAATTTACTTAAAATATATTTTGAAATGTTTTGATTAATGAACAGGGAATCCTTCCTTCATTGATATATTCAGGCTTAAAAAAATTAGGACAGTGATGATTAATTCTAAGTTTTTGTTATTTTCACTTTATGATAGTTTATTTTTAATTTCCCATCCTTAGTAAGGTAAATCTTTGTCGGAGGCATACACATTTTCTAAGACTGCATTGTTACAGTGCGCATTTTACATTGCATTTTGAATTATTCAAGTAATGCTGTGTAAAAGTGTTTTATAGTAAGATCTACGAAATGGAAGAGGAATAATTTTAGCAATTTTTTTCTGATGAAATGCTTTTAGTGAGTCATTGAGTTTTTAAGGATTGATTAATTCACTGAAATCACATAAAAGCCAACATAATATGTAAAGTTGTCAGAACGCAAACTTTAGCACAGATATCTTAGACCGAATCTTGTGACAGGAACGCTCAAGATGGCTTAAAAATCAGGAGGATTTGATGGATTCAAAAACGGCTTTTTGATAATGGACTACATCCAATGCAGTTGATCTGGAGGGCACATTATCTCTCTATATTTGGTTCAGTAGAAAGAAAAGAACATTCCGTATTCAGCCTTGCTCTTTCTCTAATGTGATGGTGTCTCCAAAATGTAAGTGAGGTTTTGGGCTTGTAAAATGTGCCATGCATTAAAACTAGCATTTAGTGGAAGTGAGCACGGTGTAGTTTCAATAAAAATATGTGAATTTTTCCCACTTATCTTCCCTGGATCTTTGCAGGCTGTATCTAGCTTTGCATTTCTATGTGGCTAATGTTAAATACTCCATTGCTCAAAAATATAAAAACAGTAAAGAATTTACTTTGTAAATTTGCAAATGCATTAAATGCATTTTTGTAGACAGTTATACCCTTGTTTTTAAATAGAGATTCTAGATAAATCCCCTGGAACATACATCATGTTGGGTTGTTATAAATACATGCAAAACTTTATCGTCTTTGGTTTGCAACATTTCAATCCTCAGAGTTTATATATCTAAACAAGATTTGAAGGCTTAACTCCTGCTATTGGTTAAATATGACAAATAACTTCAAAAATTGTTTAAAAAACATATTTTAGTAGAAGGGCATGTTCAAATGAAATAGGGGTTTGAATGTTTCTGAGGACTATGGCTGTAAAGATGTTTAACCTTTCTTACCAGTTAAACAGAGCATGCAAGAAACATAGTTTCAAAGATTAGAGGCATCTTCCCTTTTGCTCAAAAATTCTGGCCACCCATTTTCTAATCCCTGGAATCTTCTTTATTAAATATGCACCATAAATCTTACATATTAAAAATCAGGCAGGGCTTTCAGTCAGAATCGATGTCCTTGAGATTTCACCAAAAATGTAATAATAATAATCACCATCATCATTTCTGAAAGCTGTAGCTCTATCTCGTTAGGGCTATTCTTAGTTGCTATTTACTTACACCAAAGTCATTCTTTCACCCAGTTTAATCCAGATTCTACATGGTCAAGGCATAGAAATTGCATTTGCTAAGCTCCCTGATCACTTAATTTTCAAACCCAATGAACAGCAAATAATTGCTGATACTGTTCCACTTTCTTGGAATATCTTTTGCCATCTACAGCTTTCAACATTCTAGCTGGCTTCAAGTAGAAGCTGAAACATTATTTCTTTATCGAGTATATTTCTATCTTTCCCTATTCCCTCGCTAAAAGTCATACTTTCATTCTCCCCTCTCATTTAATACCATACTCTAATTATAAATACAAAGAATTAGGAAACACTTCCTTATCATGCACTCTGATAGCATCATTCATGTCTAATCAAGATTTTTTTTCTAATTAAAAGTGGAAGCTATATAAAGCACATTGTACCTGTTGTCTTTCGATCTTGAAAAAATAAAGAATACCACTTACCTTGACATGCTTTAGAATAGAGCTCTTTATGGGTAAGTCACTCTCCTCTACCTGATAATGAATTCCAGAGAACAATGACTATTTTTATCCATCATTTTATTTCTGACAGTTCCTAGCATAACTCAGAGTAGGTTGCAGGTACTTAATAAATGCTGCATTGAATGCCTTTCCTTTTAGCTCAGACATTCCCTTATCTGAGGAGGTATTTAAAAGTATTCACAGTGTATCTGAAATTTAACTGAGCATTGTGTCATTTTATTTGCAAACAAATGGCACCTTTCTTGACCAAGGGTCACTTCTTAAAATGTCTGTTGGCTGATTGGACAAATGAACAATGTTTTCAGGAGCTGAGGACTTTACAATTATCATAACGGGAGAATCCATCAACCACCATGCAAACACATTCTTTAAAAAGAACACAATATTTACTACTAAAATTTCAGAAATGCCTAACTTTTTCCCCAAACCTTAGCTGGTTTCCAATTTCAGTGTATTTAAAGAATTTGGATACAGTTTATCTCTGCACGATTTTAAAAATAAGTTCAATCATTCCTTTGGCTTACTTCTCCAGACTAAATTATCTCAAC
>NW_007733415.1:17697-18889 GCF_000696425.1 Galeopterus variegatus | reverse complement strand
GATTTTAAAAATAAGTTCAATCATTCCTTTGGCTTACTTCTCCAGACTAAATTATCTCAACTCTTTTATCATTTTCTGCTTTATCTGTAAAATATTTCAAAATAATGATTCTCATCAATGTACAAAATTGATGCCAAAGAAAAATTAGGAAAAGACCTGCTGGCTTAATGACTCCTTAGAAAATAAAGGCTCTTTCTATGCTATTTAATAATAATATTGCGTGTTAACTTCTAACCAGAATAGCTTCTATGAATAATTATTAGAACTGGGTGTATTAATGAGCCCAGTCCATATGCTTAAAAGTTATGAAAGTCACTGCTGCGTTTTTATGTGAAATAATGGGTTCTAAAGATAAGTATGTTTGGCAGGCTTTTGATAACACAGCCACTGTTTTTTTATTAATCTTAGAACTCTGTCATTCAGATATTATCAATTTGGATAGGTTTAGTCATCTCAAAGAAAATACTACCTCACTGTCTTTATTGAAAGAAAGTAGAAGTCAGATAAAAGACATTAGAGCTATAAAATCTCAGGAGATGGGCAGAAATTACACAACAGCTTTGGAATACTAATACCCCACCACAAATAACACTTGCAGGTAATTCTACTCAGTGGTTTTGGAGAAACAAGTACTGAAAACTCTAATTAGTCCAGCTAACGTGGATAATTAAATAAGACTTCTCTGGAGAGAATTACAAAACTGCTAAGTTTTCTGGCCAAAAAAGATAGGAAAAGAGTAAAAATCAGAATTATAGTCTATGGTACAGGAATAAAACAATAAATTTGATATCTTTACATTTCTCTGAGTTGATCCAATATAAAGCTATTATACATATTGATGTTGAAATGTGTGTAAATTGATCATTGTTCCTGAATTATGATAAATTTGTTATTCATTAGCTATACAGAGGAATTAGTCTTTCTGAAACATTACTGTTGATTTACAACCCTGATTAATGATGGAAAAAAGAGAGAAACCAGAACCTAAACATTTGAATAGAGCTCCCCAAAAGGGCTGGATCTTGAAAAACGAGATATTTTCCTCAAGATAAATAACAGACACTTTAAGGTGTAGGCTCTCCCTGTAATGATAAATATGTTTAATGCAATCCCATAAAAATGTGCAGAAACTTTATTTATAGGGCATTGGGTGAATAATTGTAAAAGTTTAGGAACAAGTGTAAAAAAAAAA
>NW_007733415.1:13829-16492 GCF_000696425.1 Galeopterus variegatus | reverse complement strand
GGCAAAAAAAAATTACAAAGTCAAAGGCAACTGCTAAAAATAAGGAAAATGTTCAGATCATACACTGTATGTTAAGGGCTAAGTTAAACTAATATATAAAGTTTTTTTTTTTTTTGAACAGAGA
This sequence comes from Galeopterus variegatus, assembly GCF_000696425.1. Lineage (NCBI taxonomy): Eukaryota > Metazoa > Chordata > Mammalia > Dermoptera > Cynocephalidae > Galeopterus > Galeopterus variegatus. Next base: position 16,368 of record NW_007733415.1, on the reverse strand, counting down.
AGAAAAAACTGAAAGATTTAGTTAAAATAGGCAAAAAGAAAAATTAATAAACATTTGCTACCCACAGGCCTTAAGCACATGAAAAAGATGTTTGACCACACTCAGAAAAATGGATAATGAAATCAAAACTTCAAGGGATACCAGTAACTCACGTAAAAATTTCATAGAAAGTTAGTGTAGCTGGAAGTTAGCATCAGTCCTCACAGTTTCCCAGTAGAATGCAAATTTTATAAGCCTTTTGGAGGAGAATTTGGAAACAATCTTAGAAACAATAAAACAAATAAAAGAAAAAAACAAAACAAAGAAAAAACCCATTCCTTTTGAGCCATCAATTCCGTTTCTCAGAATTTACCTGGAAGATGTACATCCAGCAGTGTGAAAATACACATGCACAAGCTTATTCATAGCAGTATTCCTTGAAATTACAAAATATTGGAGAAAAAAATAAAACAATCTAAATGCTCATATGTGGGAGAGTGCTTAAAATCATGTATTATGAAACTGAATGAAAGAAAATTTTAAAAATGATTTTTAAAAACTGGTTTTTCAGAAAGTATTGTTACATGAAAAGATCAAAATACAAGAGTATCTATTTTAACCTACCTTTTGTGCCAGAAAGAAACTAAAAGGTGAAATGAGAAGTGAGAAGGCTCATTTCTGCAAAAAGAAACTCAATAGGAGAAAAGCAGAAAATGAATGATACTTGTCGTGTAGGGGGTGGATATAAATAAGACAGAAAGTTTGGGGAGGGTGGGAATGGGTAAAAAGAAGGAGTGATACTTTTTCTGATACTTTTTATACTTTTGTATAATTTTGACATTTAGTACTCTGTTATGTACACATACTCAGAAAGAGACACACACACTAAAAGGATGGAAACAATTTTTTNTCTGTTATGTACACATACTCAGAAAGAGACACACACACTAAAAGGATGGAAACAATTTTTTAAAAAAAAGTTTATGCAAACAAAAACACATAAATAGCATAATCATATTGAAGGGAGAGAGGAAAAATAACTATTAAACACCATTTTTTTCCTATATACCTCAGGCTAAGAGCAAAAGGAAGTTAAAGTGTGCATTGAACTCTACTTGGTAGGTTTGCTTTTCACTACTACGGCTAGCAATTCTGCAGCAGCTTAATGCATATCGTAGGATACAGCAAATAAGTAAATATTTTGGAACTAAGGGTGCCCATTGCTGGGGGAGAGAGTTACAAACATGGACAGGAGAAAAGCATGAATTTGGGTTGATAGATATAGAATATATACACTAAGCACTAAGAGGGCTTAGAAGAAATGACATTTCAGGACATACCAGTAGCAATGAGCAAACTCGTCACTGAGATTGTGGTTTCTGGTTACCATTCTCCACTAAAAGAAATGAGGGCAAATGGTGGATTCCAGGGCTGGGACTGAAAATACCAGATGGGCAGGGCACATCTTGTACCAGAAAGTAAGAATGTGATGAAAGAATAACATTGAAAGAACAGAGGAGACAATAGGTCACTTACTTGCCAAATCCGAGACAATGTGCACATCACAATAAACAATAATCTATATGTTCTAAGTGAATGAATGAATGAGCACATGAAGGAATGAATGAAGAGCAGAAAAGGAAAAACACTTTCTTACAAAAGAATGCCACGGTTATAAATGAAGAAGGGACTACGGAGTTTGGAAATGACCATCCGTCAGCCATCATAAAATCATCATCATCATCATCATCATCATCATCATCATCATCATAATCATTACAGGAAAGACTCTTAAGTAGGTGCACAAGTTGGTGGGTAAAAAGGGGATGAGGAAAGAAATGTGTTCACAGCCTCAGAGGATCTCCCCATGAGGAATTTATTAAGTGCAAAGGGAAAACGTTCACCATGGTAGTGGAGAAACCTGCAGAATCTCTAGGACCAAGTCTTCAAAGTAAGTATTGATAGATACCAGGTGCCTGTGCGGGCACTGAGAAGGTCACACCATCACTTCTGTCATATTCCTGCCCAAAATGCATCACCTAACCTGGTCACAAAGCATCAGACACGTCCTAATCAAGGTGCATTCTAAAATTTAGTAAATAAATTAATTATCATCATGAAAGACAGAAAACTCAGCCACTATCCCGCATGAAACGAGATTAAAGAGACATGACAAGTAAACACCATGTGTGATTCTAGATTGTATCCTGGGATAGAAAATATATATGTATTTTTTGTACAAGGTGAATTGGTAAGACAATTGGAAAAATTCCAGTAACGTCTGTAGATTGTTGTTGTTAAGCATTGTTAATTTTCTAGTTTTGATTATTGTACTGTTGAGATAGAAGAGGATGTTCATTTATTTTTTTAAGTACATGAGGATTAAGTCTGCAATTTACTATCCAACAGTTATAAGTAAAACTAGATACACATACACTTAGGGCAAAAGACACATAAAGACAGACACACACACACTGACTTCTGTCTCGGAGAAGTAATTAAGCACTTGCAATAAAATATTAATATTTGGCGAGTTTGAGTGAAAGGGTGTAGATATTTT
>NW_007733415.1:11119-13196 GCF_000696425.1 Galeopterus variegatus | reverse complement strand
TAAGCACTTGCAATAAAATATTAATATTTGGCGAGTTTGAGTGAAAGGGTGTAGATATTTTCTTACTTTCTTTACATGTTTCAGTAAATCTGAAATGATTTCAAAATAAAATGATGCTAAAAGAAAGGAAATAAGGTAAATCTACCCTGTTAATCGCTAAGCTGGTTACGTTGTCTCCCACTAGTTGCTTATATACGGGAGTTATTACCAAAAGGCTCAACTGCTGTCCTGGGAGTGGAGAAATCACAGAGATGCCAGCTGTGGTACCTAAGCAAACTCCAGCCCTGTTGCATCTCAAAGCTGTACTGCTGGACCGTAGTGAGGACTGAGGTGCTGGTCTGGGTTAGGGGTCCCAGGCAGCTGGGAAGGAACATGAGCCACCAAAACCCTGTGAATGGTGCTTACCAGCAACCTGCCCTGCACCAGGTACCCTTCAGTGCAAACAGGCACCCAACAGTCACCAAGTATTTCAGAGAATAAAAAAGCATGGGATAAACCAATCGCCTAACATCAGAACAAAGAGATAACTCAAGAAAGAGAAAGGAATGTTCCAACTCTGTATCAAGTTAATGCTCTCAAAGTGTTTCAAGAGGATGGTCCAGACAGGAAATAAGAAAATGTTCTACAGAATGTAGGAGAGTGATGTCTGTGTGTGTGTGTGTGTGTGTTTGTGTGTGTGTAATATAGCACATATGCATCAAGTCTAATGTATATGTATATAAATTTATAAACATAGTTATAAATATATATTATATGGTATATATGTAATAAAATAAATTTCTAGCAAATTGAAAAACAAAATATTATTTAAAAAAGTGAATGGCCCAAGAAATGCTAAGTAGAATGAAAGCAAATGTCTCACTCCTGATGAAAAATTATTTTTAAAAAGTCCAGAAGAAAAAAATATAAAAATTTATAAAGATAAGTTTGACATGGTGCAGCTCCTCACAATGAATCAAAGTCTTCAATCAGTCTGAAGAGGGGAAAATATATAATTTTAATGCAGGAATTTTAAAAGAAGCCAAACATTCAAGGATTACAGCAAAATAATTTTTCGAATATAATAATGAAGATTTTATACACTTACATTCCCCCAAACATGCTTTTTCATTTAAAAAAAAAANCCCAGGGGCCAGCCGTGAGTTTCAAATGATGGCAACCAGGCAGAGTGATCAGTCCTAGCAGGAAAAAAAAAAAAAAAACCCCAGAAACCAGTGAGCTGTTGTTACAATATCAATTCCAAGCTAGTGGCTGAAAGAGGAGGTTAAGCCATAGTAGTCCCATTTTCGTTTTAAGATTGGAGTATAAACTTAAAAAAAAAAAAGCCTGATTTTTTCCAAGGCATGTCTAAGGGTCAAGCAGAGTAACAGAGATGGTGAAAACATAAGAAATTTCTAAAAGCTATTCTAATATGTCAAGAATGTATTTATAATGTTTTTTTTTATAATATAAAAGCTATTCGAATATGTCAAGGATATGTCAAAAGTGAAATTTATAAAAGCTATTTTCATATGTCAAGAGTGAGTTTGGGAACCTCAACCCAAAGAGAGGTTCCCAAACTCCCCAGTTTTAAAGTTGCATTCTTAAAACATTTCGAGAACTCTAGCAGCTGTGTTTTGGTAGATTTTCCCTATCCACATTTACCATTGCAAACATTCAAACTGAGAATTCTTAAAAAGTGAGTATTAATTTATTTAAAAATAGCAATAATAAATGTTACAAGTTAAATAACATATTTTGATGAAAGTAACTATATTTTTCAAGACAAAATTCCTTTTACATTTTTGTAAATCTTTTAATGTCTGGCTTACTGGAAGATGGATGAATTCTCTTATCTTAGGCATTTCAGTCTGTTGGAATGTATTATTTTGACTGATATACGTAGAAAATCAGGTTTCACATACATAGACCATTTGAATAGGGAGGAATGTCTTATTAACCTTTGCAGGGGGCTGGAGTTTCACACTATGCTAAAATCAATAATGAACTGCATTAATTATTGCAATTTTGAGGGGATCTTTTTTTTTTTTCCTTTTTGTCTTTTTTCGTGACCGGCAACGGATCACAACCCTCGGTG
>NW_007733415.1:8610-9733 GCF_000696425.1 Galeopterus variegatus | reverse complement strand
AACGATTTTTTTTCTTGAAGAAAATCCTTAGGTGAAACTTTTCTTCTTTTTTACTGTCAGTGTAGGACAGCAAAGAATAAAAGTAATTGCTTTGATTCATGCTAAGGCACTAGCTTTTGTTGCACGGTGTAAACATCATCCCAGGGAAAAAGGAAACTAATGTCTGAATATTATTGGGAAAACAATTCTGACCTCACAGTTTTCCTGAATGAGTCTTGGTGACACCCAGAGATCTATACACGGACCCCAATTTGAGAACTACTGTCCTACAGGAAAGTCTATTGAGGAAGAAAATATACCTTGAAATTGCTCTGCAAAAAATTAATATAGGAAATAAGAAACTCTTCGGAGTAATTTAATGAAACTTTATGCAACACAGAAAAAGTACATGATGTTTTCTGGATTTGTAGTCTTCACAAAAATGTGCTTTATTCACCCAATAATATTTGCTCAGTGACAGATACGTGCTGAAAGCATTTCTTTTGGAATTATTCAGCAGGGACACCTGGGGAAAATCGTGGGTTCCTGCTAAGGAGATGAAGCTTCTTTTACAAAAGCAGGCACTTAGGAGTAGGAAACCTGGCAACATGCTTTTGCTGGAAGGGAACAGGCTTGTTAGTTGATGTCAACTTAGATAGAATTTATATTCTGATCTTCAAGCAAAAGTGTCCCTGCAGGTGAAGCCATAGCCACAAGACATTTTCATGGATCACTTGGGAATCCCTAATTACTGCTCAGATTATGCCTCCAGAGTCCTGTTTGGCAACTTGCTGGGGAATGTCATGTTTAACTGAAGGGGATTATATGCATAATGTCTTTCTGTTCATGCAAGAGATAGAATTGGGTGTGTGTGGGGGGGGTGTCTCAGAACCCAGTGGACGGTATTACTTGTGTAGTTTCCATTGTTTGTTTTCTTATTTTCATTTCAGGGCTGTGCTTAGAGAGTGGTTCTTATCTAAGCAGAATAAGGGATAAATGTCTTTGAGTTTAAGTTTCCAACATTCTCCTTCAAAGAAATGCCCCAAATTTGTTTCACTAGAAAGTTTCCTCTGCATATGGCCAAACAATAAGTCTCTGAGTAAAAGCAATGTAAGCAACTATGGTTATCAAGCAATTTTCTGGA
>NW_007733415.1:4981-7751 GCF_000696425.1 Galeopterus variegatus | reverse complement strand
TAAATAGGAATAAACATTATAGAGCCCCCGTTTCTTGTTTCCCCTGGGCTGTGGCAATCACCGCCTGTCTTCTCAGTCATGGATTGCTTTTCCTGTGCTAAAGAGATCAGCGCTTCCCATCTCTGACTTCAACTGTGCTCCCTGGACTGAAGGGACCACGGTGGCCTATCTCTGTCATCAACTGTCTTCCCTGGAATGATGGTTCTCAGCTTAATCTGACATAATTCTTTCAAGTGGGGTGGCCAAATGTTTGTAAAGTGCTTTGGTTGCCTTTTGTTCTGTATTCAGTTTGCAAAGGAAACAGATGCTTCTAAAGTGCATTTCTTCTACCAATAAAGGCACCTTTGGCGAAGACTGGGATGGCCCCCCAGACTGTCCTAGGCTCTTGCAAAACAAGAAGTACTTGTCCAGGGCACATGGCTGCCCAGATGAAGGTGTACATTGTCTTCTTGTGTGTGAAATGATGACTCTTTTAAAAACAAACCAAGTCTGGAAACTGAATTTCCTTGACTTTGAGTCTCATGCCTTTTCCCACAAATCAGTGGGACATTTGTGTCTTCCACCAGTTGTCTAGGGACATCTTAATCCTTCCTCCAGGGAAGGGATACTTGTATTAAATGCGTATGTGCTGATTTATTGTTATTATTATTTATCTAAAAGCTGCACTGCACTGAAGATCAAGGAAAGGCATAGTGAACAATTAGCTGTCATTTGCAGTCTGTATGAGAATTTTCTAGCTCATCGATCTTGTCATTTTTAATTTATATGTTGTGGGGATAATGAGACCAATTAAATTAGGAAGGAAAGAAGGAAGGAAGGAAGGAAGGAAGGAAGGAAGGAAGGAAGGAAGGAAGGAAGGAAGGAAGGAAGGAAGGAAGGAAGGAAGGAACACAACAATACATTGAACTTTTAAAAGGTGAGAACAGAACTGAGGTTACCAGATAGGAGAGGGGGGAAAGGTGGAATTGGTAAAGGGCCACAAAAATCGATGACATTATATAATGTTGAATATACTAATTATCCTGATTTGAACATCACATATTGCACACAGGTATTGATATTCAGTGCCTACCCCACAGATATGAGCAATCAACTATGTTCTAATGAAAATAAATAAATTTTTAAAAATTAAAGTAAAAAATCACTACCATCCTAAATTTAAATTTGTGACCTATGAGAGTCCAGTTACGTGGACAACTTCTGTTTAATCATCTTCATGCACATACTAATTGCCTTCTTGTCTTTGAACTAAGGAAATAAAAAGACACGTAGATGACCCTCCCCCCAAAAAAAAGAAAAGAAACAGCCAACACATTTGTGAAGGTGACTTTGTACTCCATGGCACTTGGCATAATGACTCAAATTTAAATTCAGAAATATTAAATCATAGAACAGACTGGTGCTCGGTGCTGAGTCCAACAGCCATTTGGCACAAGGTGATCACAGAAGAATAGAGTGGAGTATCAGGTAAAGCCACAGAAAGAACCCCACTAATGGGCCAGCTCAGGAGCATTCATGGAATAGGTTCAAACATTTACAGGGCTGGTCAGAAGTGCCATTGTTATGTAACACAAGCTCTATCAGGGCTCGAAGAATGGATGTGGATTGGAGTGTTTATAAGGGCAAGAAAACGCCTTCACACAGAATAATTCTGTAAAACTGGGGAGACCCAGGGCATGGAAGCTATTTGGATAAGAAGATCTGAGGTAGCCTCAGAGTTTGAGAAATGTCATTTGAGGCCACTTCTCCACAATTAATAAAATTGAGGGTCTTTCTAGAAGTCAGATGGTTTTATTCAAGTCTTTCATCAGAACATATCCCTTCCTCCTAGTTCAGGCACTTGCAGACACGTAGTTTGTACATCTTGATTGGAAGTTTCTGAAGACTTGCGAGTGTCATGCTGAATTTATTCAACGTGTTTGACATTGCAGAAAAGCACATGTCCCTTTTTGCACATCAAAGCCACGATGGGATGGACTAATGCTTTAATAATCTTTTCAAAGGGATGACAGTAACAGACACAGAGGAACACAAACTTATGGGATTAAGGCAGGAGAGTTAAAACTAAGCAAAGCCACACAACAGGTGTCACGTGATAGACCACAGTGATACCATTAGCTATGGTGACATGTTACATTAATAAAGCACACAGAACTACGTGTGTGAAAGAATGGTGCTTGGGAGTTCTCAAAACACAAGTACAGTATACATTCATGTAACAGTAACACAGTGGCTTTCTGAGGGGATTTAAAGGCTAACCTTTTATGATATATAATATAGTATGCTATGATACAATATGATATAATANGTGATAGACCACAGTGATACCATTAGCTATGGTGACATGTTACATTAATAAAGCACACAGAGCTATGTGTGTGAAAGAATGGTGCTTGGGAGTTCTCAAAACACAAGTACAGTATACATTCATGTAACAGTAACACAGTGGCTTTCTGAGGGGTTTTAAAGGCTAACCTTTTATGATATATAATATAGTATGCTATGATACAATATGATATAATATAATATACATGTATATAATCATATGTATGCATACCACAGAGGCAGAAAATAAATGAAAATTGACCTACGTGGACATTTTCAGAACTGTATTTCCTTAAAAAATTATATTTATTTTGACCCCCAGTTTCTCCTTTGATCCATTTTGGATGTTTTTGTTCCTCCTAACGAGAGGATTGCTGTGGTTAAAAATGAAAGAAGAAAGAAAGAAAGAAAGAAAGAAAGAAAGAAAGAAAGAAAGAAAGAAAGA
>NW_007733415.1:1640-4276 GCF_000696425.1 Galeopterus variegatus | reverse complement strand
GGAAGGAAGGAAGGAAGGAAGGAAGGAAGGAAGGAAGGAAGGAAGGAAGGAAGGAACACAACAATACATTGAACTTTTAAAAGGTGAGAACAGAACTGAGGTTACCAGATAGGAGAGGGGGGAAAGGTGGAATTGGTAAAGGGCCACAAAAATCGATGACATTATATAATGTTGAATATACTAATTATCCTGATTTGAACATCACATATTGCACACAGGTATTGATATTCAGTGCCTACCCCACAGATATGAGCAATCAACTATGTTCTAATGAAAATAAATAAATTTTTAAAAATTAAAGTAAAAAATCACTACCATCCTAAATTTAAATTTGTGACCTATGAGAGTCCAGTTACGTGGACAACTTCTGTTTAATCATCTTCATGCACATACTAATTGCCTTCTTGTCTTTGAACTAAGGAAATAAAAAGACACGTAGATGACCCTCCCCCCAAAAAAAAGAAAAGAAACAGCCAACACATTTGTGAAGGTGACTTTGTACTCCATGGCACTTGGCATAATGACTCAAATTTAAATTCAGAAATATTAAATCATAGAACAGACTGGTGCTCGGTGCTGAGTCCAACAGCCATTTGGCACAAGGTGATCACAGAAGAATAGAGTGGAGTATCAGGTAAAGCCACAGAAAGAACCCCACTAATGGGCCAGCTCAGGAGCATTCATGGAATAGGTTCAAACATTTACAGGGCTGGTCAGAAGTGCCATTGTTATGTAACACAAGCTCTATCAGGGCTCGAAGAATGGATGTGGATTGGAGTGTTTATAAGGGCAAGAAAACGCCTTCACACAGAATAATTCTGTAAAACTGGGGAGACCCAGGGCATGGAAGCTATTTGGATAAGAAGATCTGAGGTAGCCTCAGAGTTTGAGAAATGTCATTTGAGGCCACTTCTCCACAATTAATAAAATTGAGGGTCTTTCTAGAAGTCAGATGGTTTTATTCAAGTCTTTCTAACCTTGCTTTAACAAGAGTCATTGAAAATTCTTTTCTATAACCTATCCACGTTCACAGGTACCAACTAAATAGTGCATTTAAGACTAAAGGATGGGTCCTTGTATGAGTACAGATACACCGTTCACATTTTCAGTGGGAAAGGAATGCAGAAATTTTCACGTGTACCCCAACATTGCTATAGTTCAAGGAGCTGAGTCCTAAAGAGTTTGAGTGAGAATAAACTCAAAGCTGCAAAGTGCGTTATGGGCCTGAGGACTTTTGTGGAACCTCTTCTGTTATTTTGGGGAATGGTGGTGGGGTTGAAAAGATCTCAAGAAGTTATTTTGACCAAGTCTCACAATCTGAACCAAGCCTTTCACTAATCCACCCCTTCCCAGGAGTTCTCCAAGGAAAATGGTAACACATGACAGTGATCTGCAGAAAAAAATGGTCATGCTACTATCAACTGAAGATTTGACCCCAATCTTAGCAAACATGAGGCCCATGTGGGGTACTTCATTTTTCAATGCCAGGAAGATCCAGGAAGCATTGCTAGTAAACTGAGAGCATCCATCTTTGATGTCAATCCTCAGAGAGGAGACCTATGGACAGATCTAGTCACTTCCTTGCATAACAGAGAATTGAACAATACTATCCACAGTAGACCCATGGATCCCAGTACTGGCTCAATTACATCTCCATGTTTTCAACCTCAATATAACTCATTTATACCCACAAAGTTGCCATTGAATCATTGCAGGATAGAAGAGGAGGAAGAAACTTCAAAGATCCTTCAGTCTCCCCTGCCAGGGGACCCAGATATTAGGTCACATATGAGGACATGTGCAGAAAAACAACTTCTGCAAAAAGAGCTAGATCGATTTCCACCACGTCTGGACGGTATGCTTATTATGCTGTAACATAAAATATACTCTACCTGGCATAGAAAATCAGGTCCCTGTGAAGTGTTTTGAAAAATGATAATCCTTCAATTAAATAGAGATTAGTGCTCCAGAGCATTTTAAAGCAATGTACAAGGCATCACCAGAATGTTCAGGGAAATCATCTGTAGCACATGGTGCTGATGTGGAACCATGATCCTCTGAGATCCTATTTATCTGTCTGTCCTATGAGCCCATCCTCCAACTTAGGGGTGCTTTGATCTGACAGCTCACACCTAGGAACTTTTTCACAAAGCATCCATTAGACTAATGGAAACATACTGCCACGACTTTTAAGAGAACTTATGATCACCTGAGAGAAGATGTTCCTCCAAGATTCTGCAGTCAATGACTGGTTGACAGAAGAAGATAAAACCCATTCTCTGGCCTATTCATGGACAAACACTGAGGTGTAAATGCACACTCCAGAGTATTCCTGTGGAATCAGATGGTGACTGCATTATACGTGAAATCTGATTATTTTATTTTATCTTTTTAATTGAAATATAGTTGATTATATATATCTGTGGGGAACAGAATTGACTAACAGTTTTGGTATACAATATGTGATGATCAAATCAGGATAGTTGACATATTCATCATTACAAAACAGACTCATTCTTTGAGTACATTAACAAATTTTTCCCAAACCCCACACTGCTCCTCCTTTCCCCCATCAAGTGACCATAGTTCTGTTCTCTCTTTCTGTAAGTCCAATGTATTATTGTGATTGTTGTCTG
>NW_007733415.1:0-627 GCF_000696425.1 Galeopterus variegatus | reverse complement strand
AAAAAAAAAAAATGAAATACTGTGTCCCATAACATCATGTTGTAAATTTCAAATATATACAACACAATTTATTTTTTTAAAAAATGAACTTGATAATTTCTAAGTAGCTAAAACATAAAAGTTTTCTAAGACCTGTACTACAAGAAATACTAAAGACAGTTCTTCAGACTAAAGAGAAATGATGCCAGTTAGAGAATTTGGAGATATACCAAGGTCAGAAGAGTGCCAGGTAGGGTAAAAATTTAGGAAAACATGCAATCCTGCACTGTTACCTAATTTCCTTGAAATTATGTCAAAGTAAAGACAACACTATTTTGACTGTGTGACGTATATGGAAGTCAAATATATGGCAAAAAAAGAAATGGCTCGAGGGTTACATGGATATATCCTTTTGGAAGGTACACCGCATGGGAAGTGGTACAATATTATTTCATAGAGAACAGTGAGAAGTTAAACACATAGTATAATCCCTAAGGCAACCACTAACCAAAATCATAATGTAGACAAAAATCCATAAGGCGATAAATTGGATTTCTTTTTTTTTTTTTTTTAAATGTGCTAAGGACTTTATTTTTTATTTATTTATTTTTTTTAATTTTTATTTTGTCAATATACAATGTATATGAT
>NW_007733414.1:110209-111504 GCF_000696425.1 Galeopterus variegatus | reverse complement strand
AGTTTCAAAATACGATCTTCTGCTGCTTTTTTTCTGTAAAACCATCAGAAAAAAATTTTCTTTTGTAATCCTGAATGCCATGTTGTTTTGAGTTCATTTGTGGTCTGGAGACCCAAGGACAAGAGAGATTTATCCTTGCCCTAGTGGGTAATTACGAGCAAACTATAACCTTCAAAAACAAACATGTCTATGATCTCTGGTAATGCATCTATCATACTACAGATAACTGAACTGTATCTATTAGGAATAAAAGTATCAATTAAGATAAATTGAGGCTCAGTTAAGACAAATCATAACATATATTTGAATTTGTAACACCATCACCACCTATCAAAAGCAATGCTCTCTTTCTTCGATCACTATTTATCAACTTTTCCTTGATTATGATGCATTAAAAAATAAAAAAGACTCTCCAAGTGTGAGACCGTGATCTAAGTCTACTGATGTGGTTTTTCCAACTTTCTTACTAAGTTGTGGCGTTACTTCCATATGGTTAATTTTGAAATAGATATTGAGACTGAGTAATTGACATGTTTCAGTCACTATAACATCTAGGTTTAAGCACAAATCACCATCTGAGCCTGAAGGGTGAACCTGACCTATTCACACTCAGAATCCAGACAGCCTCAGAGACAGCTTCAAATATCTTTAACCCCACACTTGAGACATCGGTGTAAGTAAAAGACTCATGTAAGGACTTGAAGAATCCATGAGAATAGAAATAAAACCTAAAACTCATCCTTTGTAAAAGCACATATACACACACACTTTAAAAATAGCTTCACACACTTCGAAAAATCATAAATAGGAAAACGTGTAACCCACTTTTCCCAGGTTCAAAGCATTCCACTGCGCTCTTAGCACAAGCAGCAATGCTTCCTTGCAAGCCATGTCTCCATCACTACTTTTGGCTGCTCTTAATCTAGATCGAGATCTTATCTCATTATTATACTAGTGACACGGATGGATCACTTGTGACAGATCCACTGGCTCCAGCTCCCATTAGCCAAGGACTTTGCTGCTAGATTAATGTCACTAAAATACTGTTTTCGTCATGTGCCTCCACAGACCAACATCTTCAGTGACACCACACTGCACATGGAATGAAGTCCAGACCCCTGGTGCCCAGTCAGCCTGATCTGAAACTACCTTCAGCATTTTGTTCTTTTAAATAATTTCCTTCATTCTGAAAGTATATTACCACATTGCAGAAATTCTGAAAAATAAACTTTTCTCTGATAAATTCTCATAGGCTTTCTAGCTCCTTTCTTCTGTGAAGGCACGTGTGAACAGCA
>NW_007733414.1:97447-109571 GCF_000696425.1 Galeopterus variegatus | reverse complement strand
TCTGATAAATTCTCATAGGCTTTCTAGCTCCTTTCTTCTGTGAAGGCACGTGTGAACAGCACGGCTCACCCTAAACTGAACCTTGACATTGAAGTGTTCTGGTTTCTGTCTTTCTGTCTCTTCACCTGTTTCCAGTGACTATAGATGGCTCGGTGTATAACAAACGCTCAAAAACAAATGCTCATATGTTTGTCTCACATTGCCTGTGTAATTCTTTTACAATTTAGCTATATTTAGTGGATGTCAATTGTTCCAAATTTTTATTTCCAGCAAATATGAGTATGCTGAAGGAATACAAATTTTGAATCTGTCAGATTATCTCCTGGAAGCATGCGGATGGGTTTTCTAAAAAAGCCAACTATCTTAGAAAGTTTACCTATTATTTTAACTTAGGATTTGATTTAACAGACCAACCAAGAACTCTGAATAATTGTGAGAATTTCAATGTCTTTGAAGGTTGATTTACATTTGAATATATCCACAGTTCATGAGCTATATAGCATGATCTAATTAGAAATGATAGACATGTTATGGTTTGGGACTGTAGGAAAATTGTTTAAAAGTAATACTTTGATCTTAACCAACCATTAAAACCATCAGTAGCAGGAAAATAAAATACAAATGAGGATTTAAAATAAAATGTAAATAAAGGCTTTATATGTGACTCAAAAATAAAAAAGAACCACAAACACATTCTTTCAAATTTTGTTTTCCCCAAAAACATTGTTAGCAGAATGAGAATTATTGGCCACATCAAAATGAGGAAAATGAGGCTAGGAGGCCTTACTCACCAGGACTCCCAAAGTTTATAAATAGAACTGGGGGAATAAAACTAAGCGTACATTAACAAATAATTATATTAAATAAGGGAGTTATTTTTCATTTGAAAGAGTGACATATGCAGGGAAGGATCTGAAGAGAACGACTCATTAGATATAGTATATGTTCTCAATCCGTGTATTAATTAATTCAACAAATATTTATAGATGCCTATCATGTGCCAGGTGCTTTGGGTGACACCAGGGATCTACCAGTGAACACAACACAGTCCTTGATTTCAAGTTGCCTACAGTCCAGTGAAACAGACAAACAAAGAGGTCATCTCAGTGCAATGTAAGAATATAATCACTGCTCTGATTCCCAAACACGTGGCTACAGGGCACTTGACCCTGTCTTAGGAAATCAAGAAGCCTTTATTTTCTTGCATACAAGCTTCTACTATGGGCCTGGCACTTTGCTGACAGTAGGCAGAGAATGGTAAAAGGCAAAACCAGTGTAAGCCTCTCAAAACTTTGATAAGTGATGATAATTACTTTGTAAACCCGTAGTGAGCAATTGACAAATAATACAAATTCTTGAGTAGGTTTTTCATCTCTTGAGGCTACTGATGTATGAAGATGTATTTCAGCTCCTAAGAGTATAGATGTCTGGCATCCCTCATTAGGCAGTACACCTAGTCTTAAGTCAACCTTCACTTGCAGGACCCACCATATAGGATTAAAATGAGAAAGTAAGAGGACAGCTTCAATACAGCCTCATCTTTGCTCATTTATTTCAGGAGCCACCACTTCTCATGTTTTTCACCAACAGTTTGGCATGTTTTGGAAGCTTCTAGCTGTTCCCCATGCTTTTTGATCATTCTGTGCTGTAACTGAATCAATACCATGTTTCTGATGACTAATCCAAGCAGTAGCTTTCAAGTCCCAGCTTTAAGAGTTTTAAAAGGTAGCAAGAACAGAAGTTCAGACAACCTGTCATTCAATTTCATAGGCAGCCCTATGAATGGAGCCCTGGGCATCTCACCAATGGGAGCCTGCTCTCATGCATTTAGTCGTGAGATCCGCACAGCCTGGCAACTGGAAACCTTGCCCAGCAATCCTGACAGTTGCTGAGGCATTCACTGCACAGTTGCACAATGGAGAGTTTACTTATATTTGCAAAGGAAAGTGTCTTCTGCAGGCCAAGCACAAGTACTAATCATAGTCTCTTACCAGTTTCTCAGGGAAGACCAGGGTACTGCACAGTTGCACAATGGAGAGTTTACTTATATTTGCAAAGGAAAGTGTCTGCTGCAGGCCAAGCACAAGTACTAATCATAGTCTCTTACCAGTTTCTCAGGGAAGACCAGGGTCTGCAGGGCACCAGAGATCAGTCTGTACGACAAAAGCCTCATCACATCTACATACCTCCTTGCAGGTCCTGGAACTCAGATCTCATTACTTGGGTGGGCTCTAGCCAGGAAGCTCCCCTTACTTCACACAGCCATAGAGATCTCAGGTCCTGACTCTACCACTTCAGAGGTATCTACATTCTGAGAACCTGAATTTGCTCTATCCACTTCCTATTTTGGCTTCAGGTGTGATTTCAGGTGAGGTGTTTAGCTAGTACCACTAAGGTTTCATCCACGGGGTGAACACCCTGGCTCTTTGCATGTGAATATGTTAAGGTCAAATTTAAATCTTAGAGAGAGAAGTGAAGCATTTCTTAATCATGGACAACCACAATGACCAAAACCTCAGAGTAACTGCATGCCAGAGACAGTCTTTGCAAGTAGATGTAACTGTTCATTAAAAAGAGTTGCCAACTGATATCCGTAACAACTTGGATGAACCTCAAAGGCATTATGCTGAGTGAAGAAAGCCATACTCAAAGGCTGCACATTTCTAAAACCTTCTCAGAAAGACAAAACTACAGAGATGGAGAAAAGACCACTAGTTGTTAAGGGATGAGGTGCGAGGAGGGGTGACTATAAATTGATAGAAGGAGAGAGTTACTGGAGTAATGGAACTATTCTGTAACCTGACTATGATGGTGGTTACATGAATCTACATAGGTGTTAAAATTTCACGAAAGTGCATGTAAGAAGTGGTGAGATTTGAGTAAGGTCTATAGCATAATTAATAACTGTTGGGAAAATAGAACAGTTTGGGCAGGGCCCTCACCTCAGTTCCTGCTGGGTGTGGTTCAGCATTCTTTGTAAGCAAATTGTGTGTGTGTGTGTGTGTGTGTGTNATCCGCACAGCCTGGCAACTGGAAACCTTGCCCAGCAATCCTGACAGTTGCTGAGGCATTCGCTGCACAGTTGCACAATGGAGAGTTTACTTATATTTGCAAAGGAAAGTGTCTTCTGCAGGCCAAGCACAAGTACTAATCATAGTCTCTTACCAGTTTCTCAGGGAAGACCAGGGTCTGCAGGGCACCAGAGATCAGTCTGTACGACAAAAGCCTCATCACATCTACATACCTCCTTGCAGGTCCTGGAACTCAGATCTCATTACTTGGGTGGGCTCTAGCCAGGAAGCTCCCCTTACTTCACACAGCCATAGAGATCTCAGGTCCTGACTCTACCACTTCAGAGGTATCTACATTCTGAGAACCTGAATTTGCTCTATCCACTTCCTATTTTGGCTTCAGGTGTGATTTCAGGTGAGGTGTTTAGCTAGTACCACTAAGGTTTCATCCACGGGGTGAACACCCTGGCTCTTTGCATGTGAATATGTTAAGGTCAAATTTAAATCTTAGAGAGAGAAGTGAAGCATTTCTTAATCATGGACAACCACAATGACCAAAACCTCAGAGTAACTGCATGCCAGAGACAGTCTTTGCAAGTAGATGTAACTGTTCATTAAAAAGAGTTGCCAACTGATATCCGTAACAACTTGGATGAACCTCAAAGGCATTATGCTGAGTGAAGAAAGCCATACTCAAAGGCTGCACATTTCTAAAACCTTCTCAGAAAGACAAAACTACAGAGATGGAGAAAAGACCACTAGTTGTTAAGGGATGAGGTGCGAGGAGGGGTGACTATAAATTGATAGAAGGAGAGAGTTACTGGAGTAATGGAACTATTCTGTAACCTGACTATGATGGTGGTTACATGAATCTACATAGGTGTTAAAATTTCACGAAAGTGCATGTAAGAAGTGGTGAGATTTGAGTAAGGTCTATAGCATAATTAATAACTGTTGGGAAAATAGAACAGTTTGGGCAGGGCCCTCACCTCAGTTCCTGCTGGGTGTGGTTCAGCATTCTTTGTAAGCAAATTGTGTGTGTGTGTGTGTGTGTGTGTCGGTGTGTGTGTGGATTTAGTGTATATGAGCACCAACGTATCTTTTTAGTTTTGTTGCTATTCTTGTGTTCTATAGAGAGAGAGAGAGAAAGGAGTTTCAGTGAAATAGGTGGGCGGGCGTTGGCCTCGGGCATCCACCCGGTGCAGCCATGCTTTCCAACCTATGGCTCCAAGGACCTTTTGGCCAGTTACCGGGCTCCTAAACCTGCGTGAAGGGGTCTGCTGACCCAGCCTGGTGTGTAGAGGGCCTGGGGACCCAGCCTGGCATATGAAGGGTTTGTGACCCAGTCTGTGAATGGGTTAGAGTGGTCTGGGAGCTCCAGACCCAGCCTTAGCTCAACAATTGGCCCAGCTGGTGCAGGATTACTAGCAGGTAAAAGAGCCCGACAACTGGTGTGATCGAGTAGCTTCACAATTGGCATTATGAACAGGATTAAGAGCACTACAATTGGTGCTGTGAGGATTCCAGGTCTTAGCCTAGCCAGACAATAACATCAAAGCAATGTCAACTTCCTGGTTTTGATATTTCTATTATGGTTATCTCAGATGATATCATTGGGAAAAGCTGGGTAAAGACTACACAAAGATTCTCTGTATTATTTTTGCAACCTTCATGACAGCCTAAAATTATTCCAAAATAAAAAGTTTTTTAAAAAGTAGGAAATAATAAGTACATTAACAAGATCCTCATCTTCAGTGATTAGATATCTGCAGTCTTATTTTGTGAAGGAAGATATGATCAATACAACATAACAAGAGGTGACTTCTGAGGACAAGGTTAACTTTGTAGAATGACAAATCATATTCTGTCTTTACCTATACTACTTTCGGCCTGGTCTTCTAGACAGAGCCATTACTATAATAAAATATTTATTTGTACAATTATCATTTCTGCATGTAATTTGGGCTTTTCCATTACCTAGCTCAACTCCTATCCCTGGGTATGAGACTTACAGATCCAACTGCTTACTAAACATCCACCCCTTAAAGTCAACAAAGTCAAAACTTTGCCAATTATTATCACTCCCCTACACCGCCTCTTGCCTCTGCTTTCTATGACCACAATTATAGTTTTCCATTGCTTCATCCTACCTCAGTCAATAGGGAACAACACAAGACAGAATCCTTTGAGCCATCCTCATTACTCTTTTGTTCCCAACATTCGATTTGAACCAAGTCACTCTGATTATTTTTCTTACATACGCACTGACTCATACCTCTTCATCCCCACTGCTACCGCCAAGGCGTTTCCTCAACTGTCCTGTTATAACAACCTGTGACTGGTATCCTTAATTCCGATTATATAACACTCAAGTGGATCAGGGCGATCTTTGAATGTAAGTCTATTGCTCAAAACCCTATTGCCTACTAAACTAAAATCTAACCTGCCTATATGACAGACCTTCAAAAATCTGTCCCTTACCTATCTTTCCAGCCTAAGATCTCATCACCTCCCATTTGAAATGTGTGCTTCAGAAACACTCAACTACTTACAGTACCCTGTAGGAACCTGTAGTCGCCTTTCACTGACAATTTTCTTTGGCCCCAATTCTCTTCTTTCTTCTTCCTGCAGGAATCCTATTCATTTCCCAAACTCTGGCATATTCATGACTTTCTCTGGAATCACACCATAAGAATTAAGTACTCCTTCAATACCTTGTATGTATTCTATTACTAAGCGTACTTTTTGTGAATTCTGAGTCAAAACCATGACTTGTTCAGCTTTGTATTCCTGATGCCCAGTATAAAATAGAGTAGGCATCAGAAAGTGAACTGTTGAATAAACAAATGAATGATTAATAGATAAATTAATAAATGTTTACATGTCTCTTTAAAGCTATGTATTTAACAATAATATTGATGAAAGCTATATACCGAAGTGCTTAATATCTAACACACTCTAACAACAGATTTGTTTATCCATTGCTTTTATAACTAAAAACATTAATAATAAGACAAACCAGTTGATTACTTTATAGTTGTTAAAATGAAGCTGTTAAACTCTGCAGTTCTTCTTTACAGAAAAGGAATATTTTCAGCAGTTTATGTAGTAGTAGTACTTTACCCAGAAAAAGAACATTAGTTATCCAACTTGTATGTTTATTGGGTTGTATCTGTTTTGAAGAAGTCACATTTGCCTTCAACCCAATTCTGTTGCCAGGAAATGAAACACGATGTGTTGATAATGAATCAATCATATGTTGATACTGTGCATGGGGATTAATCAAGAGTCTTCATTTTCTTTCAGGACAATTTCAAGCTGCCAGTAATCAGCAGAGGCATGCAAGCTGGAGGACAAGCCAAGCACACACTTGACAGGGACAATCAGGCTGCACACGCCAACCTCAGCAACGAAATTCACAAAGGGCCTTCCAGGCCCACGGCTAGAAATGCATACAACCTTAGGTTAAACACCAATCTCCTCATTTTCTCTTTAGGTCAACTAGTACACATTCAAATTATTTAATCTTGAGTTGCTTTTTTTTGTAATGGAGACACTAACTTACCTTTTCCTTTATACTTGAGAGGAATAGCTAATTAAAATAAAGATTTTCACCCCCATTTGGATATAAACGCTTAGTTTTTGCAGCTGACCATTTTACCACATCTTTGTTCCTCATTATATGTAGAGTAAGTATCAACTTCACGGAGTGGAATAAACTATTACGGCTCTGATTAAAATGACCCTAGTGATCTGGTGTTGATTGCCTCCTTCAGGGAGAATTCATTGATAAATAATAATGTAAGGACACAAAAGATGCTGTTTTAGTTGATCTTGTGAAAAACAATACTTAGAAGTACGGCAATATAAAAACTAATGAAAAAGTTTGTGCCTGTTTTTATTTTTCCATTTAAATTTGTATGAAGATAAAACATTGATTCTATTACAACTCTCTAATTTTACACATGAAAAACTGTATAACTAGAAAAGTTAAAGAAACTATCCCATTGCCACCAAGTTAGTTGTTTCCAGAACACTGATTCAGTTCAAACTTCACACTCAAAGAATCTATCTGCATCCTCCCTGACTTTACTGAGTACTAAATGCCAGGCCTGATTTCCCATATGGACGGGCAGTGTTCTCACTCAATACTAAATGCTCCCTTGGCCTGAAAGTATGGATTGCACAAACCTCTGATGACTTCCAGCCCCGGCCTCTCCTACACTGTATTGTGGAAGCAGTCATTCCTGTTGAATATTTACCAGATGTGCAGGACTTCTCCCGTATTCTCTTCTAGGTCCGTTCTCTACCCATCTTCACCCTTCTCTTTGCCCCTGGAGGCTGACTGATGTGGATTGCATCCATTGCATCCTTTATTTTCTGATTTCTGGGTGGAATTAGGCAACTGGGAACACCCACAGGAGATGGAGACAGGAAGAGAATAAAGTCACAATAATCAGTCCCACAGTTTCCTCTCTGCAGAGTCAACTCTCTCGACACAAGGTCACAGCACCGAGTGGAAGCTTTCTCACTAAGGAACCAGCACCTGCTGTTACTGGCTGCACTGCCACTTGTGGCTTGCCTTATACCATGCCCACGCCTTTATAAATGGTTCCTTTATAATTAAATTCTCTTCAAATTACCCACTTCCCTTCTTGTTTGGACCCATAAAAGGGAGAAAAAAAAAAAAGAAATACAATATAAAGCACTAGAATTATAAAATAATATTTGGTCTGCTTATTGCTATCTCAACCATATTCTTATCTCATTTTCCAAAATCATGTCTACTGGCAACACAAATTTTAAGCATAGACACTTTATTATCTGTACTCTATGCTCTTCTCCTTATTAAAATGATGTTTTAAAAAATACCACTTAACCTAAGCAGTAAATAATTGAATGTGTATCATGCCACATCTTATGCTTGCAAAGCACATAAAATGGTTTTTTTAGTTCTTTTGTGATAATCTTTATCTCCCAAAATATTAAAATGTGAAAATGCTTTTAAAAGAAACTTTTGATGTATTACTTTCTAATTGAGCATATTCTTATTGAAGATGCTGATATTCTCACCTCATGCGTGTAACAATACTCTAATCAGTTAAAAAAACTGATCAATAACATAGAGATTAATAGCATAGAGGATCAGTCTACTATGGAAAGACTTTATCTTTTCCCTAACTTTGAAATATATTTTAAAAACCCTCATGTAATCTTAAATAAACATGAGCTCATGACTGAGAGGGGTCAAAGTATAATTTTCAAAAAAATTTAAAACATGATTCTCAAATAAATATAGAATGGACACTACTTTGTAAAATTATTAATAAGTGAGGGAAGCAGTAAGATGGTTCAAAGGAGATTTTGAGAAATTTATGTATTCAGTCAGTCTAAGGAATGCTAAAATGGATTTGCTAATGTCTACAGACTTCAGTCCCAAACAACTCAATACCCTATAGAGACATGAAACTTTAACAATTGGGGTTATCCTTCCTACCAGCCCCAAACAAACAAGTTAACATGTAATGAAAATAGTAAAAATGATTAAGTAGCAAATAGTTAAGTGAAACAGGTGCATTCTGAGTGAGTCTACAAAACAGTGGTGTTGAGAAGCCATTCAGTCATCCTCTGCTTAATTTACAATTCCTACCAGCCCCAAACAAACAAGTTAACATGTAATGAAAATAGTAAAAATGATTAAGTAGCAAATAGTTAAGTGAAACAGGTGCATTTTGAGTGAGTCTACAAAACAGTGGTGTTGAGAAGCCATTCAGTCATCCTCTGCTTAATTTACAGGTTTTGGATAACTTTTCTTAAAAGATATTAACACTTTATGGAACATGAGGTTGGGTTGATAAGTTTATTAGTAAACCTATGTTTCCCCTATTTTTTTTTAATTTATTGAAATCAAAATGAAGGCAAAATCTTATAGAAACATACTAAAATCTCCATTGATACCTTATCAAAAATACAGAAATAACTTTCTGTGGCTTAGGATTCCTTACGCTGTCCTACTTCTCTGTCTATCCTAAGTTAGGATGAGCTGTGTGAGTCAAGTTCATGAGATTCTTCCTTTTTTATCTCATTTTAATGAGTGTCATTTAGATACACACAAGTAACTGGAGTATGTAGCTTTTTTTCCTTCTTTGATAACTCTGCAACTTTTCTCACACATGGCAAATTAAAATTTTAAAATATTGATTTCACTAGATGCAGACTTTAAAAATGAACATGTGCTTTTAGAAAGAATTTTAAGATTCCTTCTTCCCCAGACTACCCTTAAAAGATTACAAATATTTTCACCTCTGAAGATTTTTTGAACACTTTTAACATGGTAGGACAAATCAATTTATAAAGACAGAGTTTTTCCTCAAAAACAAAGGTAACAAAACTCAAGAAAACGTAAATAACTAAAGCTACAAATGTTAAAGTGTAAGAGAAAATTTGCCGCAGAAAATACAACGTAACTATAATATTTACATATTATATGTATAGGCTGTAATATGTACTTACCACATGTCAAGAACTGAGATGGGTCCGTTGCAGATCACATTAGCATCTCCTCACATCAGATCTGCACCCTGGGGTTCCACGAGGTAAAAAGTAGCAAATTCAGATTCATACAGCTAAAAGCATGAATCAGGACGTGAGCCTCTATTGTACCCTTTTCACTGCACCAGGCTGCCTTATTAAGAAATGATATATTCTCCACATTATAACCATAAATGAAAACAAAACAACCAATTTATGAATATCCACTGATTCTCAAGTGTTCCACCACCTCTGCTTTGTCAATTTTGGAGGTAATTTTTTCATGAAAATAATATAAGAATAGGACACATTTCATTACCAAGTTAAAAAATCTTAGTACCACAATCATTTATAACTTTATTTTTACAAATCCTTCATTTAAAATGTGATTGTAACAAAAATAACAAACTTGAAATACTCTACTTTGCAAAAAAGGAAGCTCTTTGTTTCTTCCAAAATTTTGATGACAAAATCTAAAATGTTTTGCTTTCCTTCGAAAGCATGCTTTTTCTTGGTTTTCACCTGCTGTGAGAATTATTCCTACGTTATAATTAGTTCAGATAAATGAACGGCAAGATAGCTCTTCAGATTTTACATTTTAAAGCTCATTTACATGATGGTCTGTGATGACATGGTTATTAACAGTTTTGGGGGCAATTAATTAGGGTAGTTTGTAGAGCTGTTAGCCAAAAGTGAAACTAAGATTATTTTAGTAAATCCTTCTGCTTCCTGAAATGTGATAGTAACCATTAACTAAATGAATAACGCTGTTACTCTGTTCACAGTGCTTTATTTGGTAGGAACTATTATTTGGTAGATTCTTTTTTATTTCAAAGTGTGAAGTTTTGGTGTCTTTCCTTCAAACTCTGTCATGCCCTCCTCCTTTTCATCTCCCAGCTATGGAGCATTGAGTATGCACCTGCTGCTTTCTCTTTCTCAAAGAGTTCTTTCTTTGATCTCATTGTAGGCACCACCCTACAAAATATCAGAGTAAAATCTCCCGCAATAGCTTAGGGAAATAAAGAAATGCCTTGCTGTGGCTTAGGGTTCCTCTATTTCCTTGTACATTCTCCTCCTCTTTTCCAGAGACTCATCCAGGATTTCCCAATATCAGTTCTCATTTTCTTCCTGGGCACCAGCCCATTTCTGTGAGGTAGGGCCTGAGACTAATGGTTCTGTACAATGACAAGTGAGTGGAAGTGACACATGTCACTTTCAGGCTAAGCCAATACAAAACCTCTGCTCAGTTTCACACTTTCTCTCGTTCCCTACCTGCCACAGCACTGCTGGAAAAGGACAAAGATGACACAAGTCCACTAAGCAAGGGTACCCTACCACAAGTAGGGTAGCTGGCCCGAAGTGTCACCCAGTCCCCACAGAGGGCTTTGCCTTAGTGAGAAATAAATTTTGCTGTTAAACTACTGAGGTTATTTGACTTTGCAGCAAAATATAGCTTACCGTGCTAATGCATCTTGAAAAGAACTTGAAGTAAAAACCTATGAGACTGGGGCTGCTGTGGCTTATTTATTCAGGGATCCTGTATCCATTTATATTTCCAATACTCACAACATTGTGCATGTATCCTCAGAGATTTATTGAAATTCAGATAAAGGGCACCAAATGTTTTTAAACAAAATTTATGGATAGCAAATGTAAAATAGAGAAAAACATAATGTTTTAAAAGCTGGCTGCAGTTTGAATTGAGCAGTGGGAAGTTGTTTTCCAAAAAAACCCAAACAGCTTTTGTTTGAAAATAAACTTTACAAGCCTTTTTGGAAAGGAAAGCCCCCACCCCCAAAATCTCTCTCACACACATACACATAAACATGCAGCATTTGGGTAGATGTCTAACTTACTTGCTTAAAAAGTAACTAAAATTTTGAATGTCTCTACAATAGGGCCCTAGAAGTGGGATAATAGAGATTGGGGGAGAAACTTTAGTGAGAGTGACGTAGAGATAAGCTCAGTGAGAAGACTGCAGGCCCATGAGAAATTTCATCTGGAGATGGCCCTAGAAGTGGGATAATAGAGATTGGGGGAGAAACTTTAGTGACAGTGACGTAGAGATAAGCTCAGTGAGAAGACTGCAGGCCCATGAGAAATTTCATCTGGAGATGAAGGATGAGGAACATTAGAACAGTTGGTTGATTAGGACATGTTTGTTGTCAGTTGTTACCTATTCTGTGCTGGACTATGATCCCCCACAGTAGGAGTCTGTTTGTGTTAAAACATTGGACCTAGCTTTAAAAAATCTAATATTCATTGAATGTCTCCATGAACGTGATTTTGTTGGTTGTAAGCAGATGTTGTATATGCCTGCCCATCTCCCAGTCTTTATTTTCTGAGAGCTGTGCAAGCTGGAATACATTGGATGAGTCTCTAATGGATTAAATGTAAATAACAAGCAAAGAGGCACTGAAGACTAAGCCACTCTGAACCTCTTAACCTTCCCATCCCACCTCTCCAGAGGTTTATGAATGAATAATTTTTAATTAACTAATTGCTCAATCAGTGAGCCTCCCAACAATCAATTCTGACTAATTTTCCATCCACTAAACTAACAGAAGAAGAAGAAAAAAAAA
>NW_007733414.1:80240-96502 GCF_000696425.1 Galeopterus variegatus | reverse complement strand
CAACAATCAATTCTGACTAATTTTCCATCCACTAAACTAACAGAAGAAGAAGAAAAAAAAAATTCCTGTCACCATTACAGGTAAGTGCTGCATTGGAAAGTATGAAAGACCAAAGAAGGGGAAATGGGCTTAAAACAGACATTCTTTCCTCTGGGGAAATGATCGTGCTTGAGTTCCTTCTTGCCACGTCCAAGTCTGTACATCATCAACTACAAGTTCTCAGGCGAAGTTGGATCACTAATATCGAACTGCACACTTTCTGTCGCAGATAGTAGTATTTTTACTTCATGTACCTTTAATTCTCTCTTTAAATCTTAATGAACTTTTTGTCACAGGCAACACAGAAAAAAGGGAAGAAAAGAAGAAAAAAGATCTTTAGAAAGAACACAGTGTGGTGGGAAGTGTTTGTCTTATACTAGGCATAACCGAAATAACATACAGTACAGGTCAACCAAATATTTTTGGCCTAAAAGTTTTATAACATTTCAAGGTCTTTTCCAGGACAGTTGTGGTTTGGACAGTTCAGCTAATCACAAAACTCTCCTTGTATGGCAGGTAAAACCCAGCAGTTGGACAACGGAGCATAAACAGCTGTTTTTTTTGTTTGTTTTTTGGGTTTTTTTTTTTAAATATTTAAAATACTCTCCAAATATCTTTAATTCACAACTATCCCATGAAATTTTATGAAATCAAGTATACTTTGAAATATTGCACATTAATATTTATTTTCAATGGCATAATCTTCAAACATCAACAGTAAATAATAGAAATAATAATTCTTTATAAAACATCATCTGTGCAATGAGAATCCTTTCTTTTACAATGAAATTTTTATTTAGATGCATAGAAAAAATTATGTCATAAATTATGACAGAACCAACCTCCCACGCCAGGTCAATTCATAAAATCCCTCCCTTTTTACAGGCACTTCTATCGAGATATACAAAAACATTTTGGTACATTTATTTTATATGGAAATCATTTTAAATCATAAATTATTGACACAATATACTTGTACTCATGCAAGATGTTTCCACTAGGGAAAAAATATTTATAGTTATACTCCACAAAAAATTGAATTTTTTTTCAATTCCCAGTCAGGTTTTACTCTCTTGAATTTCATCACTTTGATATTTGGCATTTTTGTGGTCTAAAAAGACTACAATCATTTAGGATTTAATGAAGAGCTATTTACCACCTAAATCTTCTTCCCTTGAGTAATGAAATAATTACCCTCCCATAATCATGGAAACATGAAACTTGAATTGCAATTTGAGTTGTGGTGAGAAGGTTTAGTGATGCTGCATAGGTGATCACTATGGTAACATTTGGAAACGGCACTAATGTCAAGCCAAGGGCATGGTATTTCTATTCCCACAAGTGCCCAGCTAGGGACTGGAGATGAACTCCTGCATGGTCTCAGGAAAATAACCGAAAGCTAACATTTACTGGCTCTCCCACTGGAGTACACACATGAACATTTTATGACATTCTCAGAGGAAGATGGTTTTAAAATACAACAACATATTCTCGATAGTTTTAATTAAAATTGCTTTGTAACATTACATCACTATGTTTTGTGTGTGTGTGTGTGTGCACGTGCATCTATAAACTTGCTGTACATTTAGATGAGGATCATCCCTAAGTAAGAACATGATGATTCTCGGAAGGGAACTCACCAAAGCTTTATTCACATAATGGAGACAATTAAATAATTACATATTCTCTAAAATATCAGAATAAGTCAATTCATTTTTAACTGCATAGATTAAGAAGGTGATTCCATAAATCCTAAGGAGACTATGATATACTTAGAATTGAAGAGGAATAACTAGAGTTATTCTGTCCTGTGTGTGTGTGTGTGTGTGTGTGTGTGTGTCTATAAATTATGTCGTATTTTAATTACAGGGTATACAGAAAACATTAACTTAGACTGAATGTGGGAAAGACAAGCTAATGTAAATTGACAACTGATATAAAATATACATACAGAATTTGGCATTATAATTTTCAAGCACATATGGTAACTTAAACTGGGATTGCTTAAAATGCTTCCAAGAATTCATATAATAAGTAGATGATCACTAATTGTAATTATCATTCTAAGTGTTTGTATGCAACTAAGTGCTTGTAAAGTACTTGAAAACAGTTTGTCCACGTAAGTAGTCAAACATTGTTCTTGCGATCTTTCTTATGTTTTATTTAACAATATAAAATAACTAATATTTTAACAAGTATAATAACTTATATGTTTATAATAGCATATATGTAAATATGTAAGTTTACAACAAATATAATAACAAATACTTTCTACAGCTATTGAAAAGGTAAAGTTAGCCTACCTCACCAATTCATTTATTCGTTCTGCCAACTGGTCAATCAATGAGTAATTATTAAGTAACCATGTCAAGTGCTGTGGGAACTGATACAAATGTAAAGAATGAAAATGGACACAGTCTTCTTGTGGCTTAGGGTCCACTGGTGAAATCAATAGTTAAATATCCACACAAATAAGTATAAAATCACAATTGTTAAGTTTTTATCAAAGAAAAGTACACGATGGCACATAAACCACTATAATAAAGGAATATGACCCAATGGGGAGAGGCCAGAACAAACTTCCATAAGAAAGTGAAAACTGCACTACCATTCAAATAGGATTCAAGTAGTAAAGTAAATACAGGAATGTAATATTTTATATCCTCCACATCATGGCATGGGGTAAAATTTTGGGCTCTTACAATAGTGATACTGATTTTTATACCTTTTTTTATAGTGAGGTTGAATATTTTCCTACAGGTATTTTAATGAGTTGATCTTCATAAATTATTTTGCTATTTTTCTGATAATGTGTTTTTCCCATACACTTACCTGGACCAATTTTGTAAATTTAGTAGAAATGCATAAAGAACGTTATCTAGTAATATTCCATCTTACTGATTATTCCACAATTATTTGTTAGTTACCTACTGTTATGTGTTGAATTGTGTGCCCCCTAAAAATATGTGTTCAAGTCCTAACCTCCAGTACCTCAGAAAGTGACCTTATTTAGAAATAAGGTCATTCTAGATATAATTAGTTATGATGAGATCATGCTGGAGTAGGTGTGCCCAAATTTGATATGACTGGTGTCCTTACAAGAAGGCAGCCACGTGAAGACAAAGAGATACACAAGGAGAATGTCATGTGACAATAAAGGCAAATATGGAAGCACTGCACCTACAAGCCAAGAAACTCCAAAGATTGCTGACAAACCATCAGAAGCGAGGAAGAGGCAAGGTGAGACTTCCCCAGCAGGCTTTCGAGGAAGCGTGGCATTGCCAACACCTTGACTTTGGACTTCAAGACTCCAGAACTGTGAGACCCAGTTTACGATATTTTATTACAGCAGCCCCAGGGAACTAATATACCTACTGTATGCCAGGCACTATTCTAGGCATTTATTTGATTGGCTGACACTACAAGAAATGCGATGACATACAAAGTATGATCCTTGCTCGAGGGAGCTTCCAATATGTATGTCTATGAACTAAGCACAGAATAATGAACACATTACTTTTTGGTGAATATGTGATAGAAATTACAAATAATTATGTAACAAATTAAGAAAACACTTTGGAGATACTTGAATTTAAATGTGGTTAGAGAGATCCTATGGGGCATTCATCTTGAAAAATGTAAATCTAAACAAGAACTCAAATGATGTCCCAAATATACCTTATTCTCCCTCATGAGAAGTGAGTAGGATTAAAGCAGAATTTCTGACCATATCAAAACCAAGAAAATATCATGTACAATTAAATGAGTCCATGCATCATAGTACGTGGAGAGAGGTTTAGTCAATTAGAAATCCCCCAGCTTCTCAAGATTGAGGTCAAACACTTGAGGATGTACGAGTAATGGTGTAGTAATTTAATTGCTAATGCCATTTTAACATATTATATTAAAATAATAGACTATAATGGAAATGGTATGGGAGTAGATATAATAAACTTTGGTGATTTATAATGTAAATAAGGGCAGTGAGTGGCATACACAGTGGGCCAAATTCAGCTCTTGCAAGAACACACAAGGGTCTTATTAACTTTAGAATCAGCTGTGTTCAGTGACATGAGTTAGATGATTCTCTAAAGCAGTCTTTTTTCTGAATGAACTGAGAGAACTATCTGAGAGAGATTATGTATTTTTATATAAATTATACAAAATCTATGTTTTGTATAAATGAAGAATACACACACATATACTTACATGTATGTGTATATACATGCGTGCATGTGTGTGTGCATATGTATGTATCCTTTACAGTTTGGGGATATTTTTTGGGCAGCTGGCCAGTACAAGGATTGAATCCTGGACCCTGGTGTTTTCAGCACCATGCTCTAACCAACTGAGCTAACTGGTAAGCCTCCTTCACAGTTTTGTACTAGACATGCCTAGAATTAGTGAGATAGCTCATTGAATCTGAGCTTGGCCATGTAATGTGCTCTGGTCAGTGGAAAGTTAGGAGACATGTAAATAGTATTTGTTTCTTGGAGATTGCTCTTTCTTGCTTCTAGGAAACCTTCCCGAACCATACGAACAAGCCTGGGCTAGCATACTGGAGGATGAGAGACCATGTGAGCAGAAAAGCCCCAGCAACCTAGATATTCTCACTGAGGCCCTAGATCATCCAGTCCCAACTGAGCCAGCCCAGACCAGAAGGAACACCCAGCCAACCCAAAACGACACGAGAAATAATATATTTTTATTGTTTTAGCAACTTGGTATGGCAGTAGTTGGTTACGCAGCAAACACTAATACAGACAGCTTTAAAAATCACTAGTTATAATACTAACAGAGTGCCAACTATGTATTATGTACTTGACTGGAAATTTTGCTTGCTATTTCTAAAGTTTCTGAGACGGCATAGGGCCAGGCCTGCGAACCAAACTGACTCTATGTTCTCTGAAGAGGACATTTTGTTACTTTTCCTCTCCTCAATCATGAGACTCCTAAGGTACATGATTACCCCCTGGCCCTGATAAAAGTGGCTGAAAGAGACTGGGAGTAACTGCCCCAATAAAATAAACCGAGATAAGAGGGGAACGGATATTTATTGCAAAACCCGCTCTCCAAGGCTCGTTAAAATACAACTCTTAATTTTGCTTGAAACTTATCATTATCCACCCATCCTCTATTTTTCTGTAATTGTAAAAGTTAAGTTACAGATTAACCTTAAGACCCGTTTACACACAAGATGCTCCTGGAACCGACTTCTCTTGTAACCACCATAAAAAAAACAGAAATCACTAAAGTAAGATGCTGACGTCAATTGAGGAACTGCTTGCCTTTGAAAACCCTTCCCCAGCTTCCCTCGGGGAAACAGCTTCTCTATTAATGGCATGTCTATCTCCATTATGCATGTCTATCTTCCTTTAAGTAAAGTTTTGCTCGCCTTAAATTCTGCTGGGTACTTCGTTCATTTCTATGACATTGAAACCCAAGAGCCTAATTCAGTGACATTTCTACTAAAATACGGTTATTTTTACTTTCATTTTATCAACAAGGAGACTTGCCCAAACATCACATAGCTGAACCAAACTAGATTTTAAGCTTTGGTCTGGCTTTTATACCAGGTTCTCTAGTCTCATCTCTAGCTTCTTACTTCTTTGCATTTGCTCTCCATTAATTCAATTCTCCAGTGAACAGCTCCTGCTCCTCCTTAGTATGAGGTGTTCTTCTCTTGTCAGATTCCCTGCTTAAGCCTTAATTGCTTTTTAAGACATAGACCTGACATCATCCTCTAAGAAACCTTCCCACATCTTCCTTGCCAGTGATGAATTTAGGAATGGCCATGACGCTCATTTGGGACCACTGAGATTGGAAGAGAGAGTATTTCTGCATTATTCAGGGTGGCCTTCAAGAGCTGATTTTCTCCCTTTATATGTTGTCATAGATGAATGGAGGCCCTTCTTTCTGTTAAAGTCATTTTATTCTGTTATACTGGTCTGGAGATAAAGATAATGCATAAAGGAAAGATTAACATCGAGGATCTCCAGGAAATAAAATTGGAATTGCATCCTACTTCTGTACTTCCAGATATATAGCTAATTAGATATTTTATTGCTTATATTTGAGGTAAATTTTCAGGTAGTTGAAAATAACATAATTGCTTAAGTAAGCGTGAAGTCACTGTAGGAGAAAATTCATCCACACCACTGTTGCCTCTCCAGCCTTTTTGCCACTCCTAAAACATACTGTTATGGGTTGAATTGTATGTTTCAAAAATTCACATGTGGAAGTCCTAACTCCCAGCACCTTAGAATATCACTTTATTTGAAAATAGGGTCATTTCAGAAGTTATTAGTTAAGATGAGGTCACTAAGATGGGCCCCTAATCCATTATGACCAGTGTCCTTATAAAAAGGAAAAATTTGGACACAGGCAAACACACAAGAAGAACGTTATGTAATGATGAAGGAAGATATTGAGGTGATGTTTCTACAAGCAAAAAAATTCCAAAGATTGCCAGAAAACCACCAGAAGCTAGAAGAGAGGCATGGAAAAGATTTTCTCACATAGCACTCAGAAAGAACCAATCCTGCTGACACCATGATCTTGGACTTGCAGCCCCCAGAATTGTAGAACAATAAATTTCTGTAAAGTCACTCAGTTTGTGGTACTTTGTCACAGCACCAGCAAGGTCTTGCCTGAGGTAAGCCGTTTGCCAGCTGAGCCTGTGTCTACAGTGCTCTCAGTTCATCTTCACGCTGCTGGGCTCTTATTGATCAGATCTAGGCTCCAGAGCCCCTCCTCAGCACTTCCTAATCTAGAGCAGCCCCCCTAGCTACTTTCTATCATCACGCTGCTTTTATCTCCTGCTTGACATTCACCACTCCCTGATATTTTCCTTGCGTAGTTAACTGGATCTTTACTGTCTGTGTTCCCCCACGAGAACGTGAGATCCACTGGAGAACAGGGGGCTTTTCTTCACTGCTGAATTCCCAGGACCAAGAATCTTGCTGGGTACCCATCACGTGCTCAATAAGTGTATGTTAAATGAAGAAATGTAGAATAAATGAGTTTGGTGCATTTAGGTGGACAAGTTGAACAGCAATAAGGATATTCTACCTTTAACTTGTGAATTTAATTAACTTTCTCCGCTTCTGTTTCCTTATCGACAAAACAGAGAAACTAACAATGCCCACCTGTGGAGTTATTTTGAGAATTCATGAGAAAACATATGAAAAGTACTCAGAACTGTGCCAAGTAAAGAGCAAGTATTCAAAACCATGTTAACTCTTGTGACAGCAGCTAAGTAAAAAAAAAAAAAAGATTTTTTTCTCTCTCTTCTGACTAGATCTGGTTCAACCCGTGACTTGCTGGGTACACTAACAATGGCTCTGAAAGAAATGCAAACATCCTAATCTCTGGAACCTGTGAATGTTATCTTATTTGAAAAAAGAGTCTTTGCAAATATGATTAAGTTACAGGTCTTGAGATGGGGAGACTACCCTAATTCCAATCACATCTGTCTGTATGAGAGCGAGGCAGTGGGAAATTTGATATAAACACACAGAGGAGAAGATAACATGAAGACAGAGGCAGAGACTGGGATAATAACAACCAAGGAAGAGGCTTCTCCCAGAACAGAACTGTGGTTGTTAGAGGAAGGAAAGGGGAATGGAGGGTAAGGGAGAAACTGGTTCTTGGACACAAAGAAGGAATATGTTTTATAATGATGAATATGCTAGCTATCCTGATTAGATCACCACATATTGTACAAATACTGATAGTCAACTCTATACCCCACAAATAAGTATAATCAATTATGTTCCAATAAAAATATGAAAATTAATAGTTTTCAACATTTACTAACTATACCCAGTTCTGTTCTTAACACCAGATGCTTATTTTCCTTGCCTGAAACATCCTTCTTTCCACAAAGCCCTACTCATATCTTCAGGGCCCAGCTTAAATGCCAGTTCCCCAATCACGTCTACTTTAGTCATATATGGTTATTCCAGTCTCTTTGTTCCCTGAGTACTTTGCTTTTATGTCTTACCATGTAGAATTTTAATTTATCTAACTAAATTTGTCTTCTCTGACAGCATGTCAGCTCCTAGAGTACGGTACATAACATCTTCACTCTTACAGACCCTGTGCCTAGGATTGTACCTATACAGCGTGGCTGAGTAAATGTTTATTGAATGAATGAAGGAAAAAAAAAAAAAAGAGGCTTCTCCCAGAAGCTGGAAGAGGCAAGAGATAGATCCTGCCCGAGAGCCTCCAAAGGAAGCGTGGTGTTAATGACAACTAGATTTCTGAAATCTGTCCTCCAGAACTGTGAGAATAAATTTCTGTTGTTTGAGGCCACCCAGTTTGTGGTAATGAGTTACAGCAGTTACAGGACACTACCACAATTGCCCTGCCAGTTAATAATGCCAAGCTGCCTTGGAGCTGATATGTGTCAGGGCACTCTCCCACCTGGGAGGAGACTCCTCAGCTTTCCGAGATGCTGCAGTCCCCTCCTCTCTCTACTGCCAGCACCTTCATTTGTTGGCTGTGTCATTACCAAAGGCTTGACCTCAGTGTTCTCCGTTTCCATTCTCTTAACCATTACAAGCATGAATCCTGACGAGCCAAACAGTTCTAGTCTATTGGTATTAAGTGATTGGAAATACTATTTTCAGTTTCCCATAGCTTCACCAAAATTATAAAAGTGTTCTATAATTGTTTAGCATTCTTATTGTCTACTGTAGAATAGTCTATATCTCCTCCCAAGCTATGAATCTGATGCTCAACACTCACCAAGAATTTTTCACTTTATTTTATACCACACGTTGTCAGAGGCAGCGAGCCGACTCTCCTAGAAATTCCTTGAATTACACAAAGGGCTGCATTTGACACACCCCATTTTTTCCTAGACCCTCATTTCTTAAACCAGGTTTTTATTATTTATAAATATGAGGATGCCATGAGACTAAAACTACATTGTGTCAGGTTAAAGAATTTTTTTTACTCATTGAACCAACAGACACAAACATTTGTGTGGCTTGTGTAGCAGGTGGAAGGGGCTGAGCTTGACCCTCAGGTCATGGGGAGCTATTTAGGTATTAGATGGGGGAACAATGACCAGAATCACAGAAGAGGGAGTAGTATAGACAGTACTAGGAGGAATCTAGAGGAGGGGGGGCTGAGCTTGACCCTCAGGTCATGGGGAGCTATTTAGGTATTAGATGGGGGAACAATGAACAGAATCACAGAAGAGGGAGTAGTATAGACAGTACTAGGAGGAATCTAGAGGAGGGAACAGATTAAAGAAGCATTTTAAATAAGGAATTTAGGAAATAATTGGTTGATGAAAGTGGGGAGCAGGATCCAGAATCCTTCTTGATATAAGGGAGGAAAAACTTTTCCTCTAATCTCTTAAGTTTGTCCCTGGAGCCTGTAAATTAAACTGATAAAAGGCAGATTAAAATAAGAAAAGGCATTCAAATTTTATTTTTAATTTACATGCATGGGGGTTCCACAGAAAAGAGGTGGAAACCTGAAGGTGACAGTTAGACCTGTTGGCTTACACAGCATTTTCACAGAGTGCAATAAATTGTGGAGAAATGACTAAAAAAAGGAAGGTGGGAGGGGTGGGCTCTAAGGGGCAGTACACTGTGGGAAAGTGACTGGGAAATACATGACAGATAAGGGCTGTTTTGTAAGGTTTGTTATGCAGACTCATCTTGGAGCCATCTCAGGTGATAGGAGTAACCTCTGTGGTTAACAGTACTTCTCTTCCTGCTATGGGAGAAGGGAACATTTTACAAGTAGAAATTATGTTTACAAAAGGAAAATGGGAAAACGTATGCCCTGCTTTTAGGCAGAAAGGTGGCGGGAGGGGGCAGAGAGTTCCTTCTGTGCTTGCTATTTTTCAATTGCATTCAGCTCAAAATACTCCTTATGCTAAATTGGCACATTTAGGGGTGGCATATTGTCACCCCCTTCACCAGGCTCCTGCCCGTGTCCTTGATAGTTGGTTCTGTCATCAATAGAAGAAGAGAATATGGAAAGAGGAGCCAAATTTAGGTGGGAACAGCTGAATTCATTTTGATGATAAATTCATTTTGGGCCATGATGGCCAAATGTACCTGTGGGATCTTCACTGGGGATGTGTTGAGAGAAAAATGAATCCGAGCTCAAGGGAGAGATCTGAACTACAGGAATAGTTTGGAAAGGAAAGTGCTTTCTTTTAGGTAGTGGTTGAAATTATGCCATGGCTGAGATCACAAAGGGAGTTTTATTTTCAGTGGCATAAAAAAAAATAATGAGGCAAATTAAAAAAAGAAAACAGGCAAACCTAGGGAGGATTTAAGGGAGAAAAATGAAACCATTAAAGAGCCAGAAAAACAATAAGACCACAATAACAATGTTAATACCCAAAACTTAGTTTTTTTAACTTACTATGTTTAACTCACACTGTTCTAAGCACTTTGCAGATATTAACCCATTTAATATTCACAACCACCCTATGAGGTTGTATTTGTTGTATTATCAATATCATCATCCCCAATTTGCAGATAAGAAGATGGATGCTTATCAGACAATTAACAAAACAGAAAATACAAATTTCTAATGAAATTCTGGGGCAGTTTATCCCCAGTAGCAATTAAACAAATATATACTAAAATGAAATCGATTTTTTTTTATTTTAATATTTGGCATAGCTACTCTATAATAATAATGCCTAGAATTTGAAAGACTTTATTGAAAATGAATCATCATACATTATTCTTGGGAAACTATTTCAGGTAATAATTCATTTCTAGAAATACATATAGTTTAGAAATATCAGAAATACAAAACTGCTTATTGCAGTAACATTCACAGTAGAAAAGTTGGAAATATTCTAAATTTCCAACAACGGGTGAATTAGTAGGTAAATCTCGGTACATGGAATATATCACAATTATTAAAATGTTGGGTATGTAATGCTTTTAGTAACGTGCAGAAATACATCTGTGTTAATGGTCAGTTGAAAAAGCAGATTGTGAAGTTATGTATTTATTTATGTATTTATTAAGATTTAAACAACAAAAAATATACACAGAAGGCAGGAAGGATGTTAAAATGTCAACAGGGTCTACCTCTAGGCAATAAGATAAAGGATAACTTTCTAAAAATCTTGACTCAATTTTATTGTTATTTCTCCACAAGTCTGGAGGTTCTTTGTGTCCTCTCTAGTGTAAAGTGTTAGAGTACTGGGAAGTGTCAGAACTAACTCTCCTCTGTCATAAAGAAGACGGAGGAGACCAGGAGGAGCTAGAGCAACTGCTTGCTGACCTAGGGGAGGTCCACTGTGACCCTGGGCAGGTAACTGTTGGCTGAGACCCAGACTGATGGGCTCATGAAAATGCAAGCCCAGAGCAGGCCCGCCTCTCCTCACCCTGCTATGCTGCTTCATAGAAGGGGGATATAGAGACGTCTCAGCCTCCTGAGTCCTGGGTCTCAGACATCCCACAGCCCCAGACTGTCACAGGTAGAAGCAGTCCCTACTCTTCTGCTTCCCATTCCTTATGCCGTATGTTCCCAGGAACAAGGTAATTAACAAATACATGAATTAATGTTTCAAAAAAAGAGGAAATCCAAAGTAGAAAATGGTGCCAGGAAGTCATCTAGTCTCCATGATTGCCCTTCAGGTTGAGGACTTTAAAGTCTGAGAGAACTGAGAATCATGAACTCCTTTCACCTAGGAATGAGGTTCTCTGCAAGATATAGCTGGAGCTGAACACCGTAACTAAACTTAAAGCCATCTGAACAATTTTACCAGTCATTAACCCATTCTCTATCAAGAACTCTTTCGAACTCTTCTGTTTAGAGAAGTACTCCTTCCCCTAGGGTACAGCTCTGGCCACTTCGGAGCTCTGGGTTGTGCTCTCAATTAGTCAGATCCTACAACTCTATAACCTTAAGGGGCATTAAAACAGCCTTATGATTTACCTTCAACAGAACCACATGGGGGCTGTCAGGGCCCATCATTAGTACCTAAGTAAATTAACTGCCAACAATCCACCTTAGTACACAACTTGCACCACTGGCACTGAATGTTCCCAGGAATTCAAGCCTAGCTCACTACTGCCCTCTAGCCATTTCTGCTTTCCTTGGACACTACAGCTAGGACCACCTGAGGCCTCTGGCCAGCTAAGGGCTTCCTTACTCCAGCATTTGAAGGCAAATCATCCTGAGCATAGAAGAAATGGAGCCAGGGAACTTGCTGGAGCTGGGCAAAGGAAAAACCAGCTTGTCTACCCGGTGTCTAAGCCAGCTTGGTCAATCTCATCTGAACTCTGAGGAAAGGGGGACGCATGAGGGAGGCTCTAACTGTGGGCTTAGGAGAAGGAGATTGTCAGGGGCATGCTCGTTCATGGAGTCACCCAGGCAGAGGCTGCTGTAGCCCACACGTCTCTGGCCTTCAGTGACTCTGCTCCCTATTGAGGGTTTTATACCCTTTGAAGAAGAAGCACTAGACTGGGGCTGTCTCCACAGTCACTGCAGCTGAGCCTTTCCTTCAGCACTGAAAGAATAACCAGGCCAGCACCACATGCTGCCAACCTCACTCTGCCTCCTAAAGCCATTGCCTTGAAGAAAAGAAGCCCTGGTCACCTGCATCAGTCTGGTCACCTGCGTCAGTCGTGTCTCATTTTCTTGGTTCTCTTCTATAATACATAGGTGATAATTTTGTATTAGATCATTGGAATGTATTTCCTCAATATAATATAAGCTCCACCAGTAGAATGTGATCTCTCTTGCTTTAATTTTAAATACATTTTAAAATATATTAATCAGAGACTTTTTTCTGTTTTGTTTTTGTATCTGCAATGCCTAGACCAGTGTCTGGCATATGAGTACTCAATAAATATTTATAAGATGAATGATTAAAAGGAACTGTTTTTCAACAACAAGTTATTTGGAAGGATTTCCACAGGTGGCCACACACTTTTTAAAAAATATATAGACATAAGAATTTTATAAAATCGTAGAATTAATTTCTGAGTGATAAGTACGGTGACCCTCTGCAATAAATCAAATATTCATCATAAAATCAAGAAATTAGTACCTAAGTAAATTGACCAACAGCGCTTAAGCAAAATATTCAGGATATTCACCAATGGCCAGTGAAATGGGTATTTCAATTATAAGGAATTTGCAGAATAGTGTGAGATTAGAGAATTTTATTAGGTCTAGCAACTCCTGTGGTTGTGGAGGGAAAGGTGTACTTCTCAGCCCTGTGTTTCTATCTTCTTGGTGAGGCTTGGTGGAGCCCCTCAGATGAGAGTTTCTTAGGTGACCAGCCTGTCTCTCCTGGTTCTCAATATTATCCTGCAGGCAAAATTAACACAGAGCCTGCATCTCCACTAGGATTGTCAGAAATACCCTGAGGCATCATAAATCATCATATGGTAGAACATCTGGTGCTGATGCCAGCTCAGAGAAAAATACAGATGTGCTGAACAGAAACTCACATGGCAACGGCTTCAATTATTTAACCACATATGGGTAGAGTACCTCTTGAAGTTTTCAAAATGCATTACTTGAATACCTATGTGCAGATGAGGAGGGTAGCCTCACGCATGCTGCGATAACCACTCAAGCATATCCCTCTTAGTCACAGAGGAAAAGATATTATCTTGTGTTATACTCATCTGATTAGTAGTACATGTCAATTACATTGGTGTTTTGCCTGAAAGTCAGGACGAAATTTTATGCTTGCTCTGGAGTGGCAGACTTATTTTCCCTTGGGTGACCATAGGAAAAGTGTTAAGAAGTGCAGTTTGATTAGTATTCTGTATTCATTCATGGACTTGCTTTCCAAGGCTTCCACTTCTTTTAAGCAAGCTGGTATGTGGAAAATCTTGCAAAAACCAAGATTTTTAGAAAGTTTCTTTGCTGATTCCATGAGAGGTGATGACGGGTTATGGAACTGGTGAAATTACACTTGTATTTAGTACAAGAACATCTTAGATAGATGTGGTTTTGCATTACTAATATTGTTATGCTTGTCAATGTTTATCTTCAAAGACTGCATTTCCAGTTTAACCTTTAATTTAGGACAAAGATTAACCATGTTCAATTTAAAGAGATTGACAGAGGAGAAAAAGAGAATTGAAGGCAATTACACATAAACCAATGATTGCAAGGTTACACAAAACAATGCTAAACCAGTTTGCCAAAAATGAACTTTCTTTAGCTCTCTCTAAAATGATAGTGACCCAGTTCCTAAGATATAGCTTGAAACATGCCATCCATTCATTCAACAAGCATTTATTAAATGGTCATTACATGCAAGATATTGATTCAAAGATGAAGAAAATACACTCTCAAAGAGCATGCAATTGTGTAGAAAGTAAGGAAAAAATACACTTATCTAGAAAACTAAAGAAAAATTTCAGTTTTCTCGCAAAGTTTGCCCTGTGGTTACTTGGTTATTTGATAACTTGGTTAAATAAATCTTACATATTTCAGTTCAATTAAAAAGTTATACTGCCATTTGCAACAACATGGATGGACCTTGAGAGAATAATATTGAGTGAAACGAGTCAGGCAGAGAAAAAGAAATACCACATGTTCTCACTCATCGGTGGGAGCTAAAAAATAAACAAATTAATTCACCCACATACACACACAAAAAAAACCGGGGGGGGGGGAGAAGATATAACAACTATACTTTTTTGAAATTGTTACAACAAGCAAACGGAAAGAACATTCTTGGGGGGGAGGGGAGAGAGGGAGGAGGGAGGGAGGTGTCAGTGATGGGCCATAATAATCATATACATTGTATATTGACAAAATAAAAATTTAACGAAAAAAAAAAAGTTATACGTATACCTTTATTCACTAATCTTTTGATTTAGAACCAAGGCCTTTCCTCTGATATAAATTTGGTGGTCAGACTAATTTAATACTTTAAAATACTTTCAAAATTCGAACTTGAAATTGCTTGTAAAGAAATACGATCACAGAATCCTTTTAGATTTTTTTCATTACCATACCGTCTCCCCACAAAATAATCTTATCTTCAATATACTTTATTCCAAAGCAAAAATTTTAGCAATTAATCTTTATGAAGTCTTTCCAAGGAATTCTAATTAGTTTTCACAGAAACAATAAGTGTTTAGATATATATTTTTCATTTATATCATGTTTAATTACATTTTGTAATCACTATGAAAGCACAACAGGCATACATAGGACTGGGAACAGACACATATAACTCACACACTCAATAAGTAGGAGCAGAAACGCAGGTGCATTCCTGAGAATAACCTATTAGAATGCAAAGGCAGTGGCTAACATGTTTTATAGAGGGAATAGAGAGCATTGGTCCAGACTGCAAATTTGCTATAATACTCCTCAAGAAAACTAAGCATCAGATAGAGTAGGATAAGGTTATTTTTGGCATTTTTGTCCATAAGAAGGAATTATTTTTATATTGGTGAAAGCTAGGAATAATTTGAAAATATCTCTTGTCTTTCCACAAGGACCCTAAATCAAAATTCACTACTGAAATAAATGTGTACCAAGCCATAGATAATGGCTTTGCCAAACAACTACAAGATTTAATGTTGTACTCTCAAAACAATGGAAATGTTGGCAGTTTTAGAGATACCACCCATATAAAAGGAACAGATACAAATTACAAGGTAATTTTATACTGCTAGAGCTATTGTTACTTTTAAGAGAATAAAAGGTAACATATCTGCTATGGCAGTTAAGTCTCATAACTGGAGAATATTAGAATCACAAAAAGAAATTTGGTGGCCAACTAAATAATGCAATGCATGTTTATTGTGACTGTGTTTACTAAGACTGTAACTCTTCCTCATCATACTGGGGTCTTAAGAGTAAGGATTCTGTTTCCTTCCTCTGTCTATTTCTAGCACACAGGACACTGCCTTTCACAATAGAAGACCATCAAATAAAATGTCAGGATGAATGTACTAAACAGCATTACTAGATGTCAGAGCAAAGTTGTTCCTCATGCATTCAATATGCCGTTACCTTAGCCTGGTTTTACCAAAGGTCACAAGACACATTTAATGGACAGCTACAAACATCTCACTGCCTTGACTAAGTGCCTAGGAAGAAATTAAATAGGGGTGGATCAACAGCAAAGTTCTTTTTATAACATCTACAGTGGTCAGTGGTTCTCTGTGATAGACTTTTTTTATATATATTTACAGGGTCCTCTACGGGAGTGTCATTGATAAGATACTCTAACTTCTGAACAAATA